>NC_065435.1:24337457-24641429 GCF_024364675.1 Aethina tumida | reverse complement strand
TAAATACTAAATTTTAAAATTTAAAACTTTAAATTTAAAAATTTAAAAATTTAAATACTAAATTTTAAAAATTTAATTATTAAAATTTTAAATTTAAAAATTTAAAAATTTAAATATTAAATTTTAAAAATTTAATTATTAAAACTTTAAATTTTAAAATTTAAAAATTTAAATCCTAAATTTTAAAAATTTAATTATTAAAATTTTAAATTTAAAAATTTAAAAATTTAAATACTAAATTTTAAAAATTTAATTATTAAAACTTTAAATTTTAAAATTTATAAATTTAAAAATTCAAATACTAAATTTTAAAAATTTAATTATTAAAACTTTAAATTTTAAAATTTAAAAATTTAAATACTAAATTTTAAAAATTTAATTATTAAAACTTTAAATTTTAGAATTTAAAATCTTAAATTTTAAAATTTAAAAATTTAAATACTAAATTTTAAAAATTTAATTACTAAACCTTTAAATTTTAAAAGTTAAAAATTTAAATACTAAATTTTAAAATTAAAAAATTTAAATTTCAAAATTTAAAAATTTAAATACTAAATTTTAAAAATTTAATTATTAAAACTCTAAATATTAGAATTTAAAAATTTAAATTTTAAAATTTAAAAATTAAATACTAAATTTTAAAAATTTAATTACTAAACCTTTAAATTTAAAAATTTAAATACTAAATTTTAAAATTTAAAACTTTAAATTTAAAAATTTAAAAATTTAAATACCAAATTTTAAAAATTTAATTATTAAAATTTTAAATTTAAAAATTTAAAAATTTAAAAATTTAAATACTAAATTTTAAAAATTTAATTATTAAAACTTTAAATTTTAAAATTTAAAAATTTAAATCCTAAATTTTAAAAATTTAATTATTAAAATTTTAAATTTAAAAATTTAAAAATTTAAATACTAAATTTTAAAAATTTAATTATTAAAATTTTAAATTTAAAAATTTAAAAATTTAAATATTAAATTTTAAAAATTTAATTATTAAAACTTTAAATTTTAAAATTTAAAAATTTAAATCCTAAATTTTAAAAATTTAATTATTAAAATTTTAAATTTAAAAATTTAAAAATTTAAATACTAAATTTTAAAAATTTAATTATTAAAACTTTAAATTATAAAATTTATAAATTTAAAAATTCAAATACTAAATTTTAAAAATTTAATTATTAAAACTTTAAATTATAAAATTTTAAATTAAATACTAAATTTTAAAAATTTAATTAATAAAACTTTAAATTTTAAAACTTAAAAATTTAAATTTTAAAATTTAAAATTTTAAATACCAAATTTTAAAAATTTAAATATTAAAACTTTAAATTTTAAAATTTAAAAATTCAAATACTAAATTTTAAAAATTTAATTATTAAAACTTTAAATTTTAAAATTTAAAAATTTAAATACTAAATTTTAAAAATTTAATTATTAAAACTTTAAATTTTAGAATTTAAAAACTTAAATTTTAAAATTTAAAAATTTAAATACTAAATTTTAAAAATTTAATTACTAAACCTTTAAATTTTAAAATTTAAAAATTTAAATCCTAAATTTTAAAAATTTAATTATTAAAATTTTAAATTTAAAAATTTAAAAATTTAAATACTAAATTTTAAAAATTTAATTATTAAAACTTTAAATTTTAGAATTTAAAAACTTAAATTTTAAAATTTAAAAATTTAAATACTAAATTTTAAAATTTAAAACTTTAAATTTAAAAATTTAAAAATTTAAATACTAAATTTTAAAAATTTAATTATTAAAATTTTAAATTTAAAAATTTAAAAATTTAAATATTAAATTTTAAAAATTTAATTATTAAAACTTTAAATTTTAAAATTTAAAAATTTAAATCCTAAATTTTAAAAATTTAATTATTAAAATTTTAAATTTAAAAATTTAAAAATTTAAATACTAAATTTTAAAAATTTAATTATTAAAACTTTAAATTATAAAATTTATAAATTTAAAAATTCAAATACTAAATTTTAAAAATTTAATTATTAAAACTTTAAATTATAAAATTTTAAATTAAATACTAAATTTTAAAAATTTAATTAATAAAACTTTAAATTTTAAAACTTAAAAATTTAAATTTTAAAATTTAAAATTTTAAATACCAAATTTTAAAAATTTAAATATTAAAACTATAAATTTTAAAATTTAAAAATTCAAATACTAAATTTTAAAAATTTAATTATTAAAACTTTAAATTTTAAAATTTAAAAATTTAAATACTAAATTTTAAAAATTTAATTATTAAAACTCTAAATTTTAGAATTTAAAAATTTAAATTTTAAAATTTAAAAATTAAATACTAAATTTTAAAAATTTAATTACTAAACCTTTAAATTTAAAAATTTAAATACTAAATTTTAAAATTTAAAACTTTAAATTTAAAAATTTAAAAATTTAAATACCAAATTTTAAAAATTTAATTATTAAAATTTTAAATTTAAAAATTTAAAAATTTAAAAATTTAAATACTAAATTTTAAAAATTTAATTATTAAAACTTTAAATTTTAGAATTTAAAAACTTAAATTTTAAAATTTAAAAATTTAAATACTAAATTTTAAAATTTAAAACTTTAAATTTAAAAATTTAAAAATTTAAATACTAAATTTTAAAAATTTAATTATTAAAATTTTAAATTTAAAAATTTAAAAATTTAAATATTAAATTTTAAAAATTTAATTATTAAAACTTTAAATTTTAAAATTTAAAAATTTAAATACTAAATTTTAAAAATTTAATTATTAAAATTTTAAATTTAAAAATTTAAAAATTTAAATACTAAATTTTAAAAATTTAATTATTAAAACTTTAAATTATAAAATTTTAAATTTTAAATACCAAATTTTAAAAATTTAATTATTAAAATTTTAAATTTAAAAATTTAAAAATTTAAATATTAAATTTTAAAAATTTAATTATTAAAACTTTAAATTTTAAAATTTAAAAATTTAAATCCTAAATTTTAAAAATTTAATTATTAAAATTTTAAATTTAAAAATTTAAAAATTTAAATACTAAATTTTAAAAATTTAATTATTAAAACTTTAAATTTTAAAATTTATAAATTTAAAAATTCAAATACTAAATTTTAAAAATTTAATTATTAAAACTTTAAATTATAAAATTTTAAATTAAATACTAAATTTTAAAAATTTAATTAATAAAACTTTAAATTTTAAAATTTAAAAATTTAAATTTTAAAATTTAAAATTTTAAATACCAAATTTTAAAAATTTAAATATTAAAACTTTAAATTTTAAAATTTAAAAATTCAAATACTAAATTTTAAAAATTTAATTATTAAAACTTTAAATTTTAAAATTTAAAAATTTAAATACTAAATTTTAAAAATTTAATTATTAAAACTTTAAATTTTAGAATTTAAAAACTTAAATTTTAAAATTTAAAAATTTAAATACTAAATTTTAAAAATTTAATTACTAAACCTTTAAATTTTAAAATTTAAAAATTTAAATACTAAATTTTAAAATTTAAAACTTTAAATTTAAAAATTTAAAAATTTAAAAATTTAAATACTAAATTTTAAAAATTTAATTATTAAAACTCTAAATTTTAGAATTTAAAAATTTAAATTATAAAATTTAAAAATTAAATACTAAATTTTAAAAATTTAATTACTAAACCTTTAAATTTAAAAATTTAAATACTAAATTTTAAAAATTTAATTATTAAAATTTTAAATTTTAAAATTTAAAAATTTAAATACTAAATTTTAAAAATTTATTTATTAAAATTTTAAATTTAAAAATTTAAAAATTTAAAAATTTAAATACTAAATTTTAAAAATTTAATTATTAAAACTTTAAATTTTAGAATTTAAAATCTTAAATTTTAAAATTTAAAAATTTAAATACCAAATTTTAAAAATTTAATTACTAAACCTTTAAATTTTAAAAGTTAAAAATTTAAATACTAAATTTTAAAACTAAAAAATTTAAATTTCAAAATTTAAAAATTTAAATACTAAATTTTAAAAATTTAATTATTAAAACTCTAAATTTTAGAATTTAAAAATTTAAATTTTAAAATTTAAAAATTAAATACTAAATTTTAAAAATTTAATTACTAAACCTTTAAATTTAAAAATTTAAATACTAAATTTTAAAATTTAAAACTTTAAATTTAAAAATTTAAAAATTTAAATACCAAATTTTAAAAATTTAATTATTAAAATTTTAAATTTAAAAATTTAAAAATTTAAATACTAAATTTTAAAAATTTAATTATTAAAACTTTAAATTTTAGAATTTAAAAACTTAAATTTTAAAATTTAAAAATTTAAATACTAAATTTTAAAATTTAAAACATTAAATTTAAAAATTTAAAAATTTAAATACTAAATTTTAAAAATTTAATTATTAAAATTTTAAATTTAAAAATTTAAAAATTTAAATATTAAATTTTAAAAATTTAATTATTAAAACTTTAAATTTTAAAATTTAAAAATTTAAATCCTAAATTTTAAAAATTTAATTATTAAAATTTTAAATTTAAAAATTTAAAAATTTAAATACTAAATTTTAAAAATTTAATTATTAAAACTTTAAATTATAAAATTTTAAATTTTAAATACCAAATTTTAAAAATTTAATTATTAAAATTTTAAATTTAAAAATTTAAATATTTAAATACTAAATTTTAAAAATTTAATTATTAAAACTTTAAATTTTAAAATTTAAAAATTTAAAAATTTAAATACTAAATTTTAAAAATTTAATTATTAAAACTTTAAATTATAAAATTTTAAATTTTAAATACTAAATTTTAAAAATTTAATTATTAAAACATTAAATTTTAAAATTTAAAAATTTAAATTTTAAAATTTAAAATTTTAAATACCAAATTTTAAAAATTTAAATATTAAAACTTTAAATTTTAAAATTTAAAAATTCAAATACTAAATTTTAAAAATTTAATTATTAAAACTTTAAATTTTAAAATTTAAAAATTTAAATACTAAATTTTAAAAATTTAATTATTAAAACTTTAAATTTTAGAATTTAAAAACTTAAATTTTAAAATTTAAAAATTTAAATACTAAATTTTAAAAATTTAATTACTAAACCTTTAAATTTTAAAATTTAAAAATTTAAATACTAAATTTTAAAATTTAAAACTTTAAATTTAAAAATTTAAAAATTTAAAAATTTAAATACTAAATTTTAAAAATTTAATTATTAAAACTCTAAATTTTAGAATTTAAAAATTTAAATTATAAAATTTAAAAATTAAATACTAAATTTTAAAAACTTAATTACTAAACCTTTAAATTTAAAAATTTAAATACTAAATTATAAAAATTTAATTATTAAAATTTTAAATTTTAAAATTTAAAAATTTAAATACTAAATTTTAAAAATTTATTTATTAAAATTTTAAATTTAAAAATTTAAAAATTTAAAAATTTAAATACTAAATTTTAAAAATTTAATTATTAAAACTTTAAATTTTAGAATTTAAAAACTTAAATTTTAAAATTTAAAAATTTAAATACTAAATTTTAAAAATTTAATTACTAAACCTTTAAATTTTAAAAGTTGAAAATTTAAATACTAAATTTTAAAAATTTAATTATTAAAACTTTAAATTTTAAAATTTATAAATTTAAAAATTCAAATACTAAATTTTAAAAATTTAATTATTAAAACTTTAAATTTTAAAATTTAAATACTAAATTTTAAAATTTAAAAATTTAAATTTTAAAATTTAAAAATTAAATACTAAATTTTAAACATTTAATTACTAAACCTTTAAATTTTAAAATTTAAAAATTTAAATACTAAATTTTAAAAATTTAATTATTAAAACTTTAAATTATAAAATTTTAAATTTTAAATACCAAATTTTAAAAATTTAATTATTAAAATTTTAAATTTAAAAATTTAAATATTTAAATACTAAATTTTAAAAATTTAATTATTAAAACTTTAAATTTTAAAATTTAAAAATTTAAAAATTTAAATACTAAATTTTAAAAATTTAATTATTAAAACTTTAAATTATAAAATTTTAAATTAAATACTAAATTTTAAAAATTTAATTAATAAAACTTTAAATTTTAAAATTTAAAAATTTAAATACTAAATTTTAAAAATTTAATTATTAAAACTTTAAATTATAAAATTTTAAATTTTAAATACTAAATTTTAAAAATTTATTTATTAAAACTTTAAATTTTAAAATTTAAAAATTTAAATTTTAAAATTTAAAAATTTAAATTTTAAAATTTAAAAATTTAAATACTAAATTTTAAAAATTTAAATATTAACACTTAAATTTTAAAATTTAAAAATTCAAATACTAAATTTTAAAAATTTAATTATTAAAACTTTAAATTATAAAATTTAAATACTAAATTTTAAAATTTAAAACTTTAAATTTAAAAATTTAAAAATTTAAATACTAAATTTTAAAAATTTAATTATTAAAACTTTAAATTTTAGAATTTAAAAACTTAAATTTTAAAATTTAAAAATTTAAATACTAAATTTTAAAATTTAAAACTTTAAATTTAAAAATTTAAAAATTTAAATACTAAATTTTAAAAATTTAATTATTAAAATTTTAAATTTAAAAATTTAAAAATTTAAATATTAAATTTTAAAAATTTAATTATTAAAACTTTAAATTTTAAAATTTAAAAATTTAAATCCTAAATTTTAAAAATTTAATTATTAAAATTTTAAATTTAAAAATTTAAAAATTTAAATACTAAATTTTAAAAATTTAATTATTAAAACTTTAAATTTTAAAATTTATAAATTTAAAAATTCAAATACTAAATTTTAAAAATTTAATTATTAAAACTTTAAATTTTAAAATTTAAATACTAAATTTTAAAATTTAAAAATTTAAATTTTAAAATTTAAAAATTAAATACTAAATTTTAAACATTTAATTACTAAACCTTTAAATTTTAAAATTTAAAAATTTAAATACTAAATTTTAAAAATTTAATTATTAAAACTTTAAATTATAAAATTTTAAATTTTAAATACTAAATTTTAAAAATTTAATTATTAAAATTTTAAATTTAAAAATTTAAATATTTAAATACTAAATTTTAAAAATTTAATTAATAAAACTTTAAATTTTAAAATTTAAAAATTTAAATACTAAATTTTAAAAATTTAATTATTAAAACTTTAAATTATAAAATTTTAAATTTTAAATACTAAATTTTAAAAATTTAATTATTAAAACTTTAAATTTTAAAATTTAAAAATTTAAATTTTAAAATTTAAAAATTTAAATACTAAATTTTAAAAATTTAAATATTAACACTTTAAATTTTAAAATTTAAAAATTCAAATACAAAATTTTAAAAATTTAATTATTAAAACTTTAAATTATAAAATTTAAAAATTTAAATACTAAATTTAAAAAATTTAATTATTAAAACTTTAAATTATAAAATTTTAAATTTTAAATACTAAATTTTAAAAATTTAATTATTAAAACTTTAAATTTTAAAATTTAAAAATTTAAATTTTAAAATTTAAAATTTTAAATACCAAATTTTAAAAATTTAAATATTAAAACTTTAAATTTTAAAATTTAAAAATTCAAATACTAAATTTTAAAAATTTAATTATTAAAACTTTAAATTTTAAAATTTAAAAATTTAAATACTAAATTTTAAAAATTTAATTATTAAAACTTTAAATTTTAGAATTTAAAAACTTAAATTTTAAAATTTAAAAATTTAAATACTAAATTTTAAAAATTTAATTACTAAACCTTTAAATTTTAAAATTTAAAAATTTAAATACTAAATTTTAAAATTTAAAACTTTAAATTTAAAAATTTAAAAATTTAAAAATTTAAATACTAAATTTTAAAAATTTAATTATTAAAACTCTAAATTTTAGAATTTAAAAATTTAAATTTTAAAATTTAAAAATTAAATACTAAATTTTAAAAATTTAATTACTAAACCTTAAAATTTAAAAATTTAAATACTAAATTTTAAAAATTTAATTATTAAAATTTTAAATTTTAAAATTTAAAAATTTAAATACTAAATTTTAAAAATTTATTTATTAAAATTTTAAATTTAAAAATTTTAAAATTTAAATACTAAATTTTAAAAATTTAATTATTAAAACTTTAAATTATAGAATTTAAAAACTTAAATTTTAAAATTTAAAAATTTAAATACTAAATTTTAAAAATTTAATTATTAAAACTTTAAATTATAAAATTTAAAAATTTAAATACTAAATTTTAAAAATTTAATTATTAAAACTTTAAATTATAAAATTTTAAATTTTAAATACTAAATTTTAAAAATTTAATTATTAAAACATTAAATTTTAAAATTTAAAAATTTAAATTTTAAAATTTAAAATTTTAAATACCAAATTTTAAAAATTTAAATATTAAAACTTTAAATTTTAAAATTTAAAAATTCAAATACTAAATTTTAAAAATTTAATTATTAAAACTTTAAATTTTAAAATTTAAAAATTTAAATACTAAATTTTAAAAATTTAATTATTAAAACTTTAAATTTTAGAATTTAAAAACTTAAATTTTAAAATTTAAAAATTTAAATACTAAATTTTAAAAATTTAATTACTAAACCTTTAAATTTTAAAATTTAAAAATTTAAATACTAAATTTTAAAATTTAAAACTTTAAATTTAAAAATTTAAAAATTTAAAAATTTAAATACTAAATTTTAAAAATTTAATTTTTAAAACTCTAAATTTTAGAATTTAAAAATTTAAATTATAAAATTTAAAAATTAAATACTAAATTTTAAAAATTTAATTACTAAACCTTTAAATTTAAAAATTTAAATACTAAATTATAAAAATTTAATTATTAAAATTTTAAATTTTAAAATTTAAAAATTTAAATACTAAATTTTAAAAATTTATTTATTAAAATTTTAAATTTAAAAATTTAAAAATTTAAAAATTTAAATACTAAATTTTAAAAATTTAATTATTAAAACTTTAAATTTTAAAATTTATAAATTTAAAAATTCAAATACTAAATTTTAAAAATTTAATTATTAAAACTTTAAATTTTAAAATTTAAATACTAAATTTTAAAATTTAAAAATTTAAATTTTAAAATTTAAAAATTAAATACTAAATTTTAAACATTTAATTACTAAACCTTTAAATTTTAAAATTTAAAAATTTAAATACTAAATTTTAAAAATTTAATTATTAAAACTTTAAATTATAAAATTTTAAATTTTAAATACTAAATTTTAAAAATTTAATTATTAAAATTTTAAATTTAAAAATTTAAATATTTAAATACTAAATTTTAAAAATTTAATTATTAAAACTTTAAATTTTAAAATTTAAAAATTTAAAAATTTAAATACTAAATTTTAAAAATTTAATTATTAAAACTTTAAATTATAAAATTTTAAATTAAATACTAAATTTTAAAAATTTAATTAATAAAACTTTAAATTTTAAAATTTAAAAATTTAAATACTAAATTTTAAAAATTTAATTATTAAAACTTTAAATTATAAAATTTTAAATTTTAAATACTAAATTTTAAAAATTTAATTATTAAAACTTTAAATTTTAAAATTTAAAAATTTAAATTTTAAAATTTAAAAATTTAAATACTAAATTTTAAAAATTTAAATATTAACACTTTAAATTTTAAAATTTAAAAATTCAAATACTAAATTTTAAAAATTTAATTATTAAAACTTTAAATTATAAAATTTAAAAATTTAAATACTAAATTTAAAAAATTTAATTATTAAAACTTTAAATTATAAAATTTTAAATTTTAAATACTAAATTTTAAAAATTTAATTATTAAAACTTTAAATTTTAAAATTTAAAAATTTAAATTTTAAAATTTAAAATTTTAAATACCAAATTTTAAAAATTTAAATATTAAAACTTTAAATTTTAAAATTTAAAAATTTAAATACTAAATTTTAAAAATTTAATTATTAAAACTTTAAATTTTAGAATTTAAAAACTTAAATTTTAAAATTTAAAAATTTAAATACTAAATTTTAAAAATTTAATTACTAAACCTTTAAATTTTAAAATTTAAAAATTTAAATACTAAATTTTAAAATTTAAAACTTTAAATTTAAAAATTTAAAAATTTAAAAATTTAAATACTAAATTTTAAAAATTTAATTATTAAAACTCTAAATTTTAGAATTTAAAAATTTAAATTTTAAAATTTAAAAATTAAATACTAAATTTTAAAAATTTAATTACTAAACCTTAAAATTTAAAAATTTAAATACTAAATTTTAAAAATTTAATTATTAAAATTTTAAATTTTAAAATTTAAAAATTTAAATACTAAATTTTAAAAATTTATTTATTAAAATTTTAAATTTAAAAATTTTAAAATTTAAATACTAAATTTTAAAAATTTAATTATTAAAACTTTAAATTATAGAATTTAAAAACTTAAATTTTAAAATTTAAAAATTTAAATACTAAATTTTAAAAATTTAATTATTAAAACTTTAAATTATAAAATTTAAAAATTTAAATACTAAATTTTAAAAATTTAATTATTAAAACTTTAAATTTTAGAATTTAAAAACTTAAATTTTAAAATTTAAAAATTTAAATACTAAATTTTAAAAATTTAATTACTAAACCTTTAAATTTTAAAATTTAAAAATTTAAATACTAAATTTTAAAATTTAAAAATTTAAATTTTAAAATTTAAAATTTTAAATACCAAATTTTAAAAATTTAAATATTAAAACTTTAAATTTTAAAATTTAAAAATTCAAATACTAAATTTTAAAAATTTAATTATTAAAACTTTAAATTTTAAAATTTAAAAATTTAAATACTAAATTTTAAAAATTTAATTATTAAAACTTTAAATTTTAGAATTTAAAAACTTAAATTTTAAAATTTAAAAATTTAAATACTAAATTTTAAAAATTTAATTACTAAACCTTTAAATTTTAAAATTTAAAAATTTAAATACTAAATTTTAAAATTTAAAACTTTAAATTTAAAAATTTAAAAATTTAAAAATTTAAATACTAAATTTTAAAAATTTAATTATTAAACCTTAAAATTTAAAAATTTAAATACTAAATTTTAAAAATTTAATTATTAAAATTTTAAATTTTAAAATTTAAAAATTTAAATACTAAATTTTAAAAATTTATTTATTAAAATTTTAAATTTAAAAATTTTAAAATTTAAATACTAAATTTTAAAAATTTAATTATTAAAACTTTAAATTATAGAATTTAAAAACTTAAATTTTAAAATTTAAAAATTTAAATACTAAATTTTAAAAATTTAATTACTAAACCTTTAAATTTTAAAAGTTAAAAATTTAAATACTAAATTTTAAAAATTTAATTATTAAACCTTAAAATTTAAAAATTTAAATACTAAATTTTAAAAATTTAATTACTAAACCTTTAAATTTTAAATTTAAAAATTTAAATACTAAATTTTAAAATTTAAAAATTTAAATACCAAATTTTAAAAATTTAATTATTAAAATTTTAAATTTAAAAATTTAAATATTAAAATACTAAATTTTAAAAATTTAATTATTAAAACTTTAAATTTTAAAATTTAAAAATTTTAAAATTTAAATACTAAATTTTAAAAATTTAATTATTAAAACTTTAAATTATAAAATTTTAAATTAAATACTAAATTTTAAAAATTTAATTAATAAAACTTTAAATTTTAAAATTTAAAAATTTAAATACTAAATTTTAAAAATTTAAATATTAACACTTTAAATTTTAAAATTTAAAAATTTAAAAATTCAAATACTAAATTTTAAAAATTTAATTATTAAAACTTTAAATTTTAAAATTTAAAAACTTAAATTTTAAAATTTAAAAATTTAAATACTAAATTTTAAAAATTTAATTATTAAAACTTTAAATTATAAAATTTTAAATTTTAAATACTAAATTTTAAAAATTTAATTATTAAAATTTTAAATTTAAAAATTTAAATATTTAAATACTAAATTTTAAAAATTTAATTATTAAAACTTTAAATTTTAAAATTTAAAAATTTAAAAATTTAAATACTAAATTTTAAAAATTTAATTATTAAAACTTTAAATTATAAAATTTTAAATTTTAAATACTAAATTTTAAAAATTTAATTATTAAAACTTTAAATTTTAGAATTTAAAAACTTAAATTTTAAAATTTAAAAATTTAAATACTAAATTTTAAAAATTTAATTACTAAACCTTTAAAATTTAAAAGTTAAAAATTTAAATACTAAATTTTAAAATTTAAAAATTTAAATTTCAAAATTTAAAAATTTAAATACTAAATTTTAAAAATTTAATTATTAAAACTCTAAATTTTAGAATTTAAAGATTTAAATTTTAAAATTTAAAAATTAAATACTAAATTTTAAAAATTTAATTACTAAACCTTTAAATTTAAAAATTTAAATACTAAATTTTAAAATTTAAAACTTTAAATTTAAAAATTTAAAAATTTAAATACTAAATTTTAAAAATTTAATTATTAAAATTTTAAATTTAAAAATTTAAATATTAAATTTTAAAAATTTAATTATTAAAACTTTAAATTTTAAAATTTAAAAATTTCAATCCTAAATTTTAAAAATTTAATTATTAAAATTTTAAATTTAAAAATTTAAAAATTTAAATACTAAATTTTAAAAATTTAATTAGTAAAACTTTAAATTTTAAAATTTAAAAATTTAAAAATTCAAATACTAAATTTTAAAAATTTAATTATTAAAACTTTAAATTTTAAAATTTAAATACTAAATTTTAAAAATTTAATTATAAAAACTTTAAATTTTAAAATTTAAAAATTTAAATACTAAATTTTAAAAATTTAATTATTAAAACTTTAAATTATAAAATTTTAAATTTTAAATACTAAATTTTAAAAATTTAATTATTAAAACTTTAAATTTTAGAATTTAAAAACTTAAATTTTAAAATTTAAAAATTTAAATACTAAATTTTAAAAATTTAATTACTAAACCTTTAAAATTTAAAAGTTAAAAATTTAAATACTAAATTTTAAAATTTAAAAATTTAAATTTCAAAATTTAAAAATTTAAATACTAAATTTTAAAAATTTAATTATTAAAACTCTAAATTTTAGAATTTAAAAATTTAAATTTTAAAATTTAAAAATTAAATACTAAATTTTAAAAATTTAATTACTAAACCTTTAAATTTAAAAATTTAAATACTAAATTTTAAAATTTAAAACTTTAAATTTAAAAATTTAAAAATTTAAATACTAAATTTTAAAAATTTAATTATTAAAATTTTAAATTTAAAAATTTAAAAATTTAAATATTAAATTTTAAAAATTTAATTATTAAAACTTTAAATTTTAAAATTTAAAAATTTCAATCCTAAATTTTAAAAATTTAATTATTAAAATTTTAAATTTAAAAATTTAAAAATTTAAATACTAAATTTTAAAAATTTAATTATTAAAACTTTAAATTTTAAAATTTAAAAATTTAAAAATTCAAATACTAAATTTTAAAAATTTAATTATTAAAACTTTAAATTTTAAAATTTAAATACTAAATTTTAAAAATTTAATTATAAAAACTTTAAATTTTAAAATTTAAAAATTTAAATACTAAATTTTAAAAATTTAATTATTAAAACTTTAAATTATAAAATTTTAAATTTTAAATACTAAATTTTAAAAATTTAATTATTAAAACTTTAAATTTTAGAATTTAAAAACTTAAATTTTAAAATTTAAAAATTTAAATACTAAATTTTAAAAATTTAATTATTAAAACTCTAAATTTTAGAATTTAAAAATTTAAATTTTATAATTTAAAAATTAAATACTAAATTTTAAAAATTTAATTACTAAACCTTTAAATTTAAAAATTTAAATACTAAATTTTAAAATTTAAAACTTTAAATTTAAAAATTTAAAAATTTAAATACTAAATTTTAAAAATTTAATTATTAAAATTTTAAATTTAAAAATTTAAAAATTTAAATATTAAATTTTAAAAATTTAATTATTAAAACTTTAAATTTTAAAATTTAAAAATTTCAATCCTAAATTTTAAAAATTTAATTATTAAAATTTTAAATTTAAAAATTTAAAAATTTAAATACTAAATTTTAAAAATTTAATTATTAAAACTTTAAATTTTAAAATTTAAAAATTTAAAAATTCAAATACTAAATTTTAAAAATTTAATTATTAAAACTTTAAATTTTAAAATTTAAATACTAAATTTTAAAAATTTAATTATAAAAACTTTAAATTTTAAAATTTAAAAATTTAAATACTAAATTTTAAAAATTTAATTATTAAAACTTTAAATTATAAAATTTTAAATTTTAAATACGAAATTTTAAAAATTTAATTATTAAAACTTTAAATTTTAGAATTTAAAAACTTAAATTTTAAAATTTAAAAATTTAAATACTAAATTTTAAAAATTTAATTACTAAACCTTTAAAATTTAAAAGTTAAAAATTTAAATACTAAATTTTAAAATTTAAAAATTTAAATTTCAAAATTTAAAAATTTAAATACTAAATTTTAAAAATTTAATTATTAAAACTCTAAATTTTAGAATTTAAAAATTTAAATTTTAAAATTTAAAAATTAAATACTAAATTTTAAAAATTTAATTACTAAACCTTTAAATTTAAAAATTTAAATACTAAATTTTAAAATTTAAAACTTTAAATTTAAAAATTTAAAAATTTAAATACTTAATTTTAAAAATTTAATTATTAAAATTTTAAATTTAAAAATTTAAAAATTTAAATATTAAATTTTAAAAATTTAATTATTAAAACTTTAAATTTTAAAATTTAAAAATTTCAATCCTAAATTTTAAAAATTTAATTATTAAAATTTTAAATTTAAAAATTTAAAAATTTAAATACTAAATTTTAAAAATTTAATTATTAAAACTTTAAATTTTAAAATTTAAAAATTTAAAAATTCAAATACTAAATTTTAAAAATTTAATTATTAAAACTTTAAATTTTAAAATTTAAATACTAAATTTTAAAAATTTAATTATAAAAACTTTAAATTTTAAAATTTAAAAATTTAAATACTATATTTTAAAAATTTAATTATTAAAACTTTAAATTATAAAATTTTAAATTTTAAATACTAAATTTTAAAAATTTAATTATTAAAACTTTAAATTTTAGAATTTAAAAACTTAAATTTTAAAATTTAAAAATTTAAATACTAAATTTTAAAAATTTAATTACTAAACCTTTAAATTTTAAAAGTTAAAAATTTAAATACTAAATTTTAAAATTTAGAAATTTAAATTTCAAAATTTAAAAATTTAAATTTTAAAATATAAAAATTAAATACTAAATTTTAAAAATTTAATTACTAAACCTTTAAATTTTAAAATTTAAAAATTTAAATACTAAATTTTAAAATTTAAAACTTTAAATTTAAAAATTTAAAAATTTAAATACCAAATTTTAAAAATTTAATTATTAAAATTTTAAATTTAAAAATTTAAATATTTAAATACTAAATTTTAAAAATTTAATTATTAAAACTTTAAATTTTAAAATTTAAAAATTTAAATACTAAATTTTAAAAATTTAATTATTAAAACTTTAAATTATAAAATTTTAAATAAAATACTAAATTTTAAAAATTTAATTAATAAAACTTTAAATTTTAAAATTTAAAAATTTAAAAACTAAATTTTAATAATTTAATTATTAAAACTATAAATTATAAAATTTTAAATTTTAAATACTAAATTTTAAAAATTTAATTATTAAAACTTTAAATTTTAAAATTTAAAAATTTAAATTTTAAAATTTAAAAATTTAAATACTAAATTTTAAAAATTTAATTATTAAAACTTTAAATTTTAAAATTTAAAAATTTAAATACCAAATTTTAAAAATTTAATTATTAAAATTTTAAATTTAAAAATTTAAATATTTAAATACTAAATTTTAAAAATTTAATTATTAAAACTTTAAATTTTAGAATTTAAAAACTTAAATTTTAAAATTTAAAAATTTAAATAATAAATTTTAAAAATTTAATTACTAAACCTTTAAATCTTAAAAGTTAAAAATTTAAAAAGTAAATTTTAAAATTTAAAAATTTAAATACTAAATTTTAAAATTTAAAACTTTAAATTTAAAAATTTAAAAATTTAAATACTAAATTTTAAAAATTTAATTATTAAAATTTTAAATTTAAAAATTTCAAAATTTAAATATTAAATTTTAAAAATTTAATTATTAAAACTTTAAATTTAAAAATTTAAATGTTTAACTACTAAATTTTAAAAATTTAATTATTAAAACTTTAAATTTTAGAATTTAAAATTTAAAAATTTAAATAATAAATTTTAAAAATTTAATTACTAAACCTTTAAATCTTAAAAGTTAAAAATTTAAATACTAAATTTTAAAATTTAAAAATTTAAATACTAAATTTTAAAATTTAAAACTTTAAATTTAAAAATTTAAAAATTTAAATACTAAATTTTAAAAATTTAATTATTAAAATTTTAAATTTAAAAATTTAAAAATTTAAATACTAAATTTTAAAAATTTAATTATTAAAACTTTAAATTTTAAAATTTAAAAATTTAAAAATTCAAATACTAAATTTTAAAAATTTAAATACTAAATTTTAAAAATTTAATTATTAAAACTTTAAATTTTAAAATTTAAAAATTTAAATACTAAATTTTAAAAATTTAATTATTAAAACTTTAAATTATAAAATTTTAAATTTTGAATACTAAATTTTAAAAATTTAATTATTAAAACTTTAAATTTTAAAATTTAAAAATTTAAATTTTAAAATTTAAAAATTTAAATACTAAATTTTAAAAATTTAAATATTAAAACTTTAAATTTTAAAATTTAAAAATTCAAATACTAAATTTTAAAAATTTAATTATAAAAACTTTAAATTTTAAAATTTAAAAATTTAAATACTAAATTTTAAAAATTTAATTATTAAAACTTTAAATTATAAAATTTTAAATTTTAAATACTAAATTTTAAAAATTTAATTATTAAAACTTTAAATTTTAGAATTTAAAAACTTAAATTTTAAAATTTAAAAATTTAAATACTAAATTTTAAAAATTTAATTACTATACCTTTAAATTTTAAAAGTTAAAAATTTAAATACTAAATTTTAAAATTTAGAAATTTAAATTTCAAAATTTAAAAATTTAAATACTAAATTTTAAAAATTTAAATATTAAAACTTTAAATTTTAAAATTTAAAAATTCAAATACTAAATTTTAAAAATTTAATTATAAAAACTTTAAATTTTAAAATTTAAAAATTTAAATACTAAATTTTAAAAATTTAATTATTAAAACTTTAAATTATAAAATTTTAAATTTTAAATACTAAATTTTAAAAATTTAATTATTAAAATTTTAAATTTAAAAATTTAAATATTTAAATACCAAATTTTAAAAATTTAATTATTAAAATTTTAAATTTAAAAATTTAAATATTTAAATACTAAATTTTAAAAATTTAATTATTAAAACTTTAAATTTTAGAATTTAAAAACTTAAATTTTAAAATTTTAAAATTTAAATAATAAATTTTAAAAATTTAATTACTAAACCTTTAAATCTTAAAAGTTAAAAATTTAAAAAGTAAATTTTAAAATTTAAAAATTTAAATACTAAATTTTAAAATTTAAAACTTTAAATTTAAAAATTTAAAAATTTAAATACTAAATTTTAAAAATTTAATTATTAAAATTTTAAATTTAAAAATTTCAAAATTTAAATATTAAATTTTAAAAATTTAATTATTAAAACTTTAAATTTAAAAATTTAAATGTTTAACTACTAAATTTTAAAAATTTAATTATTAAAACTTTAAATTTTAGAATTTAAAATTTAAAAATTTAAATAATAAATTTTAAAAATTTAATTACTAAACCTTTAAATCTTAAAAGTTAAAAATTTAAATACTAAATTTTAAAATTTAAAAATTTAAATACTAAATTTTAAAATTTAAAACTTTAAATTTAAAAATTTAAAAATTTAAATACTAAATTTTAAAAATTTAATTATTAAAATTTTAAATTTAAAAATTTAAAAATTTAAATACTAAATTTTAAAAATTTAATTATTAAAACTTTAAATTTTAAAATTTAAAAATTTAAAAATTCAAATACTAAATTTTAAAAATTTAAATACTAAATTTTAAAAATTTAATTATTAAAACTTTAAATTTTAAAATTTAAAAATTTAAATACTAAATTTTAAAAATTTAATTATTAAAACTTTAAATTATAAAATTTTAAATTTTGAATACTAAATTTTAAAAATTTAATTATTAAAACTTTAAATTTTAAAATTTAAAAATTTAAATTTTAAAATTTAAAAATTTAAATACTAAATTTTAAAAATTTAAATATTAAAACTTTAAATTTTAAAATTTAAAAATTCAAATACTAAATTTTAAAAATTTAATTATAAAAACTTTAAATTTTAAAATTTAAAAATTTAAATACTAAATTTTAAAAATTTAATTATTAAAACTTTAAATTATAAAATTTTAAATTTTAAATACTAAATTTTAAAAATTTAATTATTAAAACTTTAAATTTTAGAATTTAAAAACTTAAATTTTAAAATTTAAAAATTTAAATACTAAATTTTAAAAATTTAATTACTAAACCTTTAAATTTTAAAAGTTAAAAATTTAAATACTAAATTTTAAAATTTAGAAATTTAAATTTCAAAATTTAAAAATTTAAATACTAAATTTTAAAAATTTAAATATTAAAACTTTAAATTTTAAAATTTAAAAATTCAAATACTAAATTTTAAAAATTTAATTATAAAAACTTTAAATTTTAAAATTTAAAAATTTAAATACTAAATTTTAAAATTTAAAACTTTAAATTTAAAAATTTAAAAATTTAAATACTAAATTTTAAAATTTAAAACTTAAATTTTAAAATTCAAAAATTTAAATACTAAATTTTAAAATTTAAAACTTTAAATTTAAAAATTTAAAAATTAAAATACTAAATTTTAAAAATTTAATTATTAAAATTTTAAATTTAAAAATTTAAATATTAAATTTTAAAAATTTAATTATTAAATCTTTAAATTTTAAAATTTAAAAATTTAAATAATAAATTTTAAAAATTTAATTATTAAAATTTTAAATTTAAAAATTTAAAAATTTAAATACTAAATTTTAAAAATTTAATTATTAAAACTTTAAATTTTAAAATTTAAAAATTTAAAAATTCAAATACTAAATTTTATAAATTTAATTATTAAAACTTTAAATTTTAAAATTTAAATACTAAATTTTAAAAATTTAATTATTAAAGCTTTAAATTTTAAAATTTAAAAATTTAAATACTAAATTTTAAAAATTTAATTATTAAAACTTTAAATTATAAAATTTTATATTTTAAATACTAAATTTTAAAAATTTAATTATTAAAACTTTAAATTTTAAAATTTAAAAATTTAAATTTTAAAATTTAAAAATTTAAATACTAAATTTTAAAAATTTAAATATTAAAACTTTAAATTTTAAAATTTAAAAATTCAAATACTAAATTTTAAACATTTAATTATAAAAACTTTAAATTTTAAAATTTAAAAATTTAAAAATTTAAATACTAAATTTTAAAAATTTATTTATTAAAACTTTAAATTATAAAATTTTAAATTTTAAATACTAAATTTTAAAAATTTAATTATTAAAACTTTAAATTTTAGAATTTAAAAACTTAAATTTTAAAATTTAAAAATTTAAATACTAAATTTTAAAAATTTAATTACTAAACCTTTAAATTTTAAAAGTTAAAAATTTAAATACTAAATTTTAAAATTTAAAAATTTAAATTTCAAAATTTAAAAATTTAAATACTAAATTTTAAAAATTTAATTATTAAAACTCTAAATTTTAGAATTTAAAAATTTAAATTTTAAAATATAAAAATTAAATACTAAATTTTAAAAATTTAATTACTAAACCTTTAAATTTTAAAATTTAAAAATTTAAATACTAAATTTTAAAATTTAAAACTTTAAATTTAAAAATTTAAAAATTTAAATACCAAATTTTAAAAATTTAATTATTAAAATTTTAAATTTAAAAATTTAAATATTTAAATACTAAATTTTAAAAATTTAATTATTAAAACTTTATATTTTAAAATTTAAAAATTTAAAAATTTAAATACTAAATTTTAAAAATTTAATTATTAAAACTTTAAATTATAAAATTTTAAATTGAATACTAAATTTTAAAAATTTAATTAATAAAACTTTAAATTTTAAAATTTAAAAATTTAAATACTAAATTTTAAAAATTTAATTATTAAAACTTTAAATTATAAAATTTTAAATTTTAAATACTAAATTTTAAAAATTTAATTATTAAAACTTTAAATTTTAAAATTTAAATATTTAAATTTTAAAATTTAAAAATTTAAATACTAAATTTTAAAAATTTAAATATTAACACTTTAAATTTTAAAATTTAAAAATTCAAATACTAAATTTTAAAAATTTAATTATTAAAACTTTAAATTTTAAAATTTAAAAATTTAAATACCAAATTTTAAAAATTTAATTATTAAAATTTTAAATTTAAAAATTTAAATATTTAAATAAAAATTTAAATAATAAATTTTAAAAATTTAATTACTAAACCTTTAAATCTTAAAAGTTAAAAATTTAAATACTAAATTTTAAAATTTAAAAATTTAAATACTAAATTTTAAAATTTAAAACTTTAAATTTAAAAATTTAAAAATTTAAATACTAAATTTTAAAATTATAATTATTAAAACTTTAAATTTTAAAATTTAAAAATTTAAAAATTCAAATACTAAATTTTAAAAATTTAATTATTAAAACTTTAAATTTTAAAATTTAAAAATTTAAATTTTAAAATTTAAAAATTTAAATACTAAATTTTAAAAATTTAAATATACTAAATTTTAAAATTTAAAACTTTAAATTTAAAAATTTAAAAATTTAAATACCAAATTTTAAAAATTTAAAAATTTAAATACTAAATTTTAAAAATTTAATTATTAAAACTCTAAATTTTAGAATTTAAAAATTTAAATTTTAAAATTTAAAAATTAAATACTAAATTTTAAAAATTTAATTACTAAACCTTTAAATTTTAAAATTTAAAAATTTAAATATTAAATTTTAAAATTTAAAACTTTAAATTTAAAAATTTATAAATTTAAATACCAAATTTTGAAAAGTTAATTATTAAAATTTTAAATTTAAAAATTTAAAAATTTAAATACTAAATTTTAAAAATTTATTTGTTAAAACTTTAAATTTTAAAATTTAAAACTTTAAATCCTAAATTTTAAAAATTTAATTATTAAAATTTTAAATTTAAAAATTTAAAAATTTAAATACTAAATTTTAAAAATATAATTATTAAAGCTTTAAATTTTAAAATTTAAATACTAAATTTTAAAAATTTAATTATTAAAACTTTAAATTTTAAAATTTAAAAATTTGAATACTAAATTTTAAAAATTTAATTGTTAA
The DNA here is from genome assembly GCF_024364675.1 of Aethina tumida. Lineage (NCBI taxonomy): Eukaryota > Metazoa > Arthropoda > Insecta > Coleoptera > Nitidulidae > Aethina > Aethina tumida. The sequence continues at coordinate 24,619,845 of NC_065435.1, read as the reverse complement.
AACTTTAAATTATAAAATTTTAAATTTTAAATACTAAATTTTAAAAATTTAATTATTAAAACTTTAAATTTTAAAATTTAAAAATTTAAATTTTAAATTTTAAAAATTTAAATACTAAATTTTAAAAATTTAAACATTAAAACTTTAAATTTTAAAATTTAAAAATTCAAATACTAAATTTTAAAAATTTAATTATTAAAACTTTAAATTTTAAAATTTAAAAATTTAAATACCAAATTTTAAAAATTTAATTATTAAAACTATAAATTATAAAATTTTAAATTTTAAATACTAAATTTTAAAAATTTAATTATTAAAACTTTAAATTTTAAAATTTAAAAATTGAAATTTTAAAATTTATAAATTTAAATACTAAATTTTAAAATTTAAAAATTTAAATTTCAAAATTTAAAAATTTAAATACTAAATTTTAAAAATTTAGTTAATAAAACTCTAAATTTTAGAATTTTAAAATTTAAATTTTAAAATTTAAAAATTAAATACTAAATTTTAAAAATTTAATTACTAAACCTTTAAATTTTAAAATTTAAAAATTTAAGTACTAAATTTTAAAATTTAAAACTTTAAATTTAAAAATTTAAAAATTTAAATACCAAATTTTAAAAATTTAAAAATTTAAATACTAAATTTTAAAAATTTAATTATTAAAACTCTAAATTTTAGAATTTAAAAATTTAAATTTTAAAATTTAAAAATTAAATACTAAATTTTAAAAATTTAATTAATAAACCTTTAAATTTTAAAATTTAAAAATTTAAATATAAAATTTTAAAATTTAAAACTTTAAATTTAAAAATTTATAAATTTAAATACCAAATTTTGAAAATTTAATTATTAAAATTTTAAATTTAAAAATTTAAAAATTTAAATACTAAATTTTAAAAATTTAATTATTAAAACTTTAAATTTTAAAATTTAAAACTTTAAATCCTAAATTATAAAAATTTAATTATTAAAATTTTAAATTTAAAAATTTAAAAATTTAAATACTAAATTTTAAAAATATAATTATTAAAGCTTTAAATTTTAAAATTTAAATACTAAATTTTAAAAATTTAATTATTAAAACTTTAAATTTTAAAATTTAAAAATTTAAATACTAAATTTTAAAAATTTAATTGTTAAAACTTTAAATTATAAAATTTTAAATTTTAAATACTAAATTTTAAAAATTTAATTATTAAAACTTTAAATTTTAAAATTTAAAAATTTAAATTTTAAAATTTAAAAATTTAAATACTAAATTTTAAAAATTTAAACATTAAAACTTTAAATTTTAAAATTTAAAAATTCAAATACTAAATTTTAAAAATTTAATTATTAAAACTTTAAATTTTAAAATTTAAAAATTTAAATACTAAATTTTAAAAATTTAATCATTAAAACTTTAAATTATAAAATTTTAAATTTTAAATACTAAATTTTAAAAATTTAATTATTAAAACTTTAAATTTTAAAATTTAAAAATTGAAATTTTAAAATTTAAAAATTTAAATACTAAATTTTAAAAATTTAATTATTAAAACTTTGAATTTTAAAATTTAAAAATTTAAATACTAAATTTTAAAAATTTAATTATTAAAACTTTAAATTATAAAATTTTAAATTTTAAATACTAAATTTTAAAAATTTAAATATTAAAACTTTAAATTTTAGAATTTAAAAGCTTAAATTTTAAAATTTAAAACTTTAAATACCAAATTTTAAAAATTTAATTACTAAACCTTTAAATTTTAAAAGTTAAAAATTTAAATTTCAAAATTTAAAAATTTAAATACTAAATTTTAAAAATTTAGTTATTAAAACTCTAAATTTTAGAATTTAAAAATTTAAATTTTAAAATTTAAAAATTAAATACTAAATTTTAAAAATTTAATTACTAAACTTTTAAATTTAAAAATTTAAATACTAAATTTTAAAATTTAAAACTTTAAATTTAAAAATTTAAAAATTTATATACCAAATTTTAAAAATTTAATTATTAAAATTTTAAATTTAAAAATTTAAAAATTTAAATACTAAATTTTAAAAATTTATTTATTAAAACTTTAAATTTAAGAATTTAAAAACTTAAATTTTCAAATTTAAAAATTTAAATACTAAATTTTAAAATTTAAAACTTTAAATTTAAAAATTTAAAAATTTAAATACTAAATTTTAAAAATTTAATTATTAAAATTTTAAATTTAAAAATTTAAAAATTTAAATATTAAATTTTAAAAATTTAATTATTAAAACTTTAAATTTTAAAATTTAAAAATTTAAAAATTCAAATACTAAATTTTAAAAATTTAATTATTAAAACTCTAAATTTTAGAATTTAAAAATTTAAATTTTAAAATTTAAAAATTAAATACTAAATTTTAAACATTTAATTACTAAACCTTTAAATTTTAAAATTTAAAAATTTAAATACTAAATTTAAAAATTTAATTATTAAAACTTTAAATTATAAAATTTTAAATTTTAAATACTAAATTTTAAAAATTTAATTATTAAAATTTTAAATTTAAAAATTTAAATATTTAAATACTATATTTTAAAAATTTAATTATTAAAACTTTAAATTTTAAAATTTAAAAATTTAAATTTTAAAATTTAAAATTTTAAATACCAAATTTTAAAAATTTAAATATTAAAACTTTAAATTTTAAAATTTAAAAATTCAAATACTAAATTTTAAAAATTTAATTATTAAAACTTTAAATTTTAAAATTTAAAAATTTAAATTTTAAAATTGAAAAATTTAAATACTAAATTTTAAAAATTTAATTATTAAAACTTTAAATATTAAAATTTAAAAATTTAAATACTAAATTTTAAAAATTTAATTATTAAAACTTTAAATATTAAAATTTAAAAATTTAAATACTAAATTTTAAAAATTTAATTACTAAACCTTTAAATTTTAAAAGTTAAAAATTTAAATACTAAATTTTAAAATTAAAAAATTTAAATTTCAAAATTTAAAAATTTAAATACTAAATTTTAAAAATTTAATTATTAAAATTTTAAATTTAAAAATTTAAAAATTTAAAAATTTAAATACTAAATTTTAAAAATTTAATTATTAAAACTTTAAATTTTAGAATTTAAAAACTTAAATTTTAAAATTTAAAAATTTAAATACTAAATTTTAAAATTTAAAACTTTAAATTTAAAAATTTAAAAATTTAAATACTAAATTTTAAAAATTTAATTATTAAAATTTTAAATTTAAAAATTTAAAAATTTAAATATTAAATTTTAAAAATTTAATTATTAAAACTTTAAATTTTAAAATTTAAAAATTTAAATCCTAAATTTTAAAAATTTAATTATTAAAATTTTAAATTTAAAAATTTAAAAATTTAAATACTAAATTTTAAAAATTTAATTATTAAAACTTTAAATTTTAAAATTTATAAATTTAAAAATTCAAATACTAAATTTTAAAAATTTAATTATTAAAACTTTAAATTTTAAAATTTAAAAATTTAAATACTAAATTTTAAAAATTTAATTATTAAAACTTTAAATTTTAGAATTTAAAATCTTAAATTTTAAAATTTAAAAATTTAAATACTAAATTTTAAAAATTTAATTACTAAACCTTTAAATTTTTAAAGTTAAAAATTTAAATACTAAATTTTAAAATTAAAAAATTTAAATTTCAAAATTTAAAAATTTAAATACTAAATTTTAAAAATTTAATTATTAAAACTCTAAATATTAGAATTTAAAAATTTAAATTTTAAAATTTAAAAATTCAAATACTAAATTTTAAAAATTTAATTATTAAAACTTTAAATTTTAAAATTTAAAAATTTAAATTTTAAAATTTAAAAATTTAAATACTAAATTTTAAAAATTTAAATATACTAAATTTTAAAATTTAAAACTTTAAATTTAAAAATTTAAAAATTTAAATACCAAATTTTAAAAATTTAAATACTAAATTTTAAAAATTTAATTATTAAAACTCTAAATTTTAGAATTTAAAAATTTAAATTTTAAAATTTAAAAATTAAATACTAAATTTTAAAAATTTAATTACTAAACCTTTAAATTTTAAAATTTAAAAATTTAAATATTAAATTTTAAAATTTAAAACTTTAAATTTAAAAATTTATAAATTTAAATACCAAATTTTGAAAAGTTAATTATTAAAATTTTAAATTTAAAAATTTAAAAATTTAAATACTAAATTTTAAAAATTTATTTGTTAAAACTTTAAATTTTAAAATTTAAAACTTTAAATCCTAAATTTTAAAAATTTAATTATTAAAATTTTAAATTTAAAAATTTAAAAATTTAAATACTAAATTTTAAAAATATAATTATTAAAGCTTTAAATTTTAAAATTTAAATACTAAATTTTAAAAATTTAATTATTAAAACTTTAAATTTTAAAATTTAAAAATTTGAATACTAAATTTTAAAAATTTAATTGTTAAAACTTTAAATTATAAAATTTTAAATTTTAAATACTAAATTTTAAAAATTTAATTATTAAAACTTTAAATTTTAAAATTTAAAAATTTAAATTTTAAATTTTAAAAATTTAAATACTAAATTTTAAAAATTTAAACATTAAAACTTTAAATTTTAAAATTTAAAAATTCAAATACTAAATTTTAAAAATTTAATTATTAAAACTTTAAATTTTAAAATTTAAAAATTTAAATACCAAATTTTAAAAATTTAATTATTAAAACTATAAATTATAAAATTTTAAATTTTAAATACTAAATTTTAAAAATTTAATTATTAAAACTTTAAATTTTAAAATTTAAAAATTGAAATTTTAAAATTTATAAATTTAAATACTAAATTTTAAAATTTAAAAATTTAAATTTCAAAATTTAAAAATTTAAATACTAAATTTTAAAAATTTAGTTAATAAAACTCTAAATTTTAGAATTTTAAAATTTAAATTTTAAAATTTAAAAATTAAATACTAAATTTTAAAAATTTAATTACTAAACCTTTAAATTTTAAAATTTAAAAATTTAAGTACTAAATTTTAAAATTTAAAACTTTAAATTTAAAAATTTAAAAATTTAAATACCAAATTTTAAAAATTTAAAAATTTAAATACTAAATTTTAAAAATTTAATTATTAAAACTCTAAATTTTAGAATTTAAAAATTTAAATTTTAAAATTTAAAAATTAAATACTAAATTTTAAAAATTTAATTAATAAACCTTTAAATTTTAAAATTTAAAAATTTAAATATAAAATTTTAAAATTTAAAACTTTAAATTTAAAAATTTATAAATTTAAATACCAAATTTTGAAAATTTAATTATTAAAATTTTAAATTTAAAAATTTAAAAATTTAAATACTAAATTTTAAAAATTTAATTATTAAAACTTTAAATTTTAAAATTTAAAACTTTAAATCCTAAATTATAAAAATTTAATTATTAAAATTTTAAATTTAAAAATTTAAAAATTTAAATACTAAATTTTAAAAATATAATTATTAAAGCTTTAAATTTTAAAATTTAAATACTAAATTTTAAAAATTTAATTATTAAAACTTTAAATTTTAAAATTTAAAAATTTAAATACTAAATTTTAAAAATTTAATTGTTAAAACTTTAAATTATAAAATTTTAAATTTTAAATACTAAATTTTAAAAATTTAATTATTAAAACTTTAAATTTTAAAATTTAAAAATTTAAATTTTAAAATTTAAAAATTTAAATACTAAATTTTAAAAATTTAAACATTAAAACTTTAAATTTTAAAATTTAAAAATTCAAATACTAAATTTTAAAAATTTAATTATTAAAACTTTAAATTTTAAAATTTAAAAATTTAAATACTAAATTTTAAAAATTTAATCATTAAAACTTTAAATTATAAAATTTTAAATTTTAAATACTAAATTTTAAAAATTTAATTATTAAAACTTTAAATTTTAAAATTTAAAAATTGAAATTTTAAAATTTAAAAATTTAAATACTAAATTTTAAAAATTTAATTATTAAAACTTTGAATTTTAAAATTTAAAAATTTAAATACTAAATTTTAAAAATTTAATTATTAAAACTTTAAATTATAAAATTTTAAATTTTAAATACTAAATTTTAAAAATTTAAATATTAAAACTTTAAATTTTAGAATTTAAAAGCTTAAATTTTAAAATTTAAAACTTTAAATACCAAATTTTAAAAATTTAATTACTAAACCTTTAAATTTTAAAAGTTAAAAATTTAAATTTCAAAATTTAAAAATTTAAATACTAAATTTTAAAAATTTAGTTATTAAAACTCTAAATTTTAGAATTTAAAAATTTAAATTTTAAAATTTAAAAATTAAATACTAAATTTTAAAAATTTAATTACTAAACTTTTAAATTTAAAAATTTAAATACTAAATTTTAAAATTTAAAACTTTAAATTTAAAAATTTAAAAATTTATATACCAAATTTTAAAAATTTAATTATTAAAATTTTAAATTTAAAAATTTAAAAATTTAAATACTAAATTTTAAAAATTTATTTATTAAAACTTTAAATTTAAGAATTTAAAAACTTAAATTTTCAAATTTAAAAATTTAAATACTAAATTTTAAAATTTAAAACTTTAAATTTAAAAATTTAAAAATTTAAATACTAAATTTTAAAAATTTAATTATTAAAATTTTAAATTTAAAAATTTAAAAATTTAAATATTAAATTTTAAAAATTTAATTATTAAAACTTTAAATTTTAAAATTTAAAAATTTAAAAATTCAAATACTAAATTTTAAAAATTTAATTATTAAAACATTAAATTTTAAAATTTAAATACTAAATTTTAAAATTTAAAAATTTAAATTTCAAAATTTAAAAATTTAAATACTAAATTTTAAAAATTTAATTATTAAAACTCTAAATTTTAGAATTTAAAAATTTAAATTTTAAAATTTAAAAATTAAATACTAAATTTTAAACATTTAATTACTAAACCTTTAAATTTTAAAATTTAAAAATTTAAATACTAAATTTAAAAATTTAATTATTAAAACTTTAAATTATAAAATTTTAAATTTTAAATACTAAATTTTAAAAATTTAATTATTAAAATTTTAAATTTAATAATTTAAATATTTAAATACTATATTTTAAAAATTTAATTATTAAAACTTTAAATTTTAAAATTTAAAAATTTAAATTTTAAAATTTAAAATTTTAAATACCAAATTTTAAAAATTTAAATATTAAAACTTTAAATTTTAAAATTTAAAAATTCAAATACTAAATTTTAAAAATTTAATTATTAAAACTTTAAATTTTAAAATTTAAAAATTTAAATTTTAAAATTGAAAAATTTAAATACTAAATTTTAAAAATTTAATTATTAAAACTTTAAATATTAAAATTTAAAAATTTAAATACTAAATTTTAAAAATTTAATTATTAAAACTTTAAATATTAAAATTTAAAAATTTAAATACTAAATTTTAAAAATTTAATTACTAAACCTTTAAATTTTAAAAGTTAAAAATTTAAATACTAAATTTTAAAATTAAAAAATTTAAATTTCAAAATTTAAAAATTTAAATACTAAATTTTAAAAATTTAATTATTAAAATTTTAAATTTAAAAATTTAAAAATTTAAAAATTTAAATACTAAATTTTAAAAATTTAATTATTAAAACTTTAAATTTTAGAATTTAAAAACTTAAATTTTAAAATTTAAAAATTTAAATACTAAATTTTAAAATTTAAAACTTTAAATTTAAAAATTTAAAAATTTAAATACTAAATTTTAAAAATTTAATTATTAAAATTTTAAATTTAAAAATTTAAAAATTTAAATATTAAATTTTAAAAATTTAATTATTAAAACTTTAAATTTTAAAATTTAAAAATTTAAATCCTAAATTTTAAAAATTTAATTATTAAAATTTTAAATTTAAAAATTTAAAAATTTAAATACTAAATTTTAAAAATTTAATTATTAAAACTTTAAATTTTAAAATTTATAAATTTAAAAATTCAAATACTAAATTTTAAAAATTTAATTATTAAAACTTTAAATTTTAAAATTTAAAAATTTAAATACTAAATTTTAAAAATTTAATTATTAAAACTTTAAATTTTAGAATTTAAAATCTTAAATTTTAAAATTTAAAAATTTAAATACTAAATTTTAAAAATTTAATTACTAAACCTTTAAATTTTTAAAGTTAAAAATTTAAATACTAAATTTTAAAATTAAAAAATTTAAATTTCAAAATTTAAAAATTTAAATACTAAATTTTAAAAATTTAATTATTAAAACTCTAAATATTAGAATTTAAAAATTTAAATTTTAAAATTTAAAAATTAAATACTAAATTTTAAAAATTTAATTACTAAACCTTTAAATTTAAAAATTTAAATACTAAATTTTAAAATTTAAAACTTTAAATTTAAAAATTTAAAAATTTAAATACCAAATTTTAAAAATTTAATTATTAAAATTTTAAATTTAAAAATTTAAAAATTTAAAAATTTAAATACTAAATTTTAAAAATTTAATTATTAAAACTTTAAATTTTAGAATTTAAAAACTTAAATTTTAAAATTTAAAAATTTAAATACTAAATTTTAAAATTTAAAACTTTAAATTTAAAAATTTAAAAATTTAAATACTAAATTTTAAAAATTTAATTATTAAAATTTTAAATTTAAAAATTTAAAAATTTAAATATTAAATTTTAAAAATTTAATTATTAAAACTTTAAATTTTAAAATTTAAAAATTTAAATCCTAAATTTTAAAAATTTAATTATTAAAATTTTAAATTTAAAAATTTAAAAATTTAAATACTAAATTTTAAAAATTTAATTATTAAAACTTTAAATTTTAAAATTTATAAATTTAAAAATTCAAATACTAAATTTTAAAAATTTAATTATTAAAACTTTAAATTATAAAATTTTAAATTAAATACTAAATTTTAAAAATTTAATTAATAAAACTTTAAATTTTAAAATTTAAAAATTTAAATTTTAAAATTTAAAATTTTAAATACCAAATTTTAAAAATTTAAATATTAAAACTTTAAATTTTAAAATTTAAAAATTCAAATACTAAATTTTAAAAATTTAATTATTAAAACTTTAAATTTTAAAATTTAAAAATTTAAATACTAAATTTTAAAAATTTAATTATTAAAACTTTAAATTTTGGAATTTAAAAACTTAAATTTTAAAATTTAAAAATTTAAATACTAAATTTTAAAAATTTAATTACTAAACCTTTAAATTTTAAAATTTAAAAATTTAAATACTAAATTTTAAAATTTAAAACTTTAAATTTAAAAATTTAAATACTAAATTTTAAAAATTTAATTATTAAAACTCTAAATTTTAGAATTTAAAAATTTAAATTATAAAATTTAAAAATTAAATACTAAATTTTAAAAATTTAATTACTAAACCTTTAAATTTAAAAATTTAAATACTAAATTTTAAAAATTTAATTATTAAAATTTTAAATTTTAAAATTTAAAAATTTAAATACTAAATTTTAAAAATTTATTTATTAAAATTTTAAATTTAAAAATTTAAAAATTTAAAAATTTAAATACTAAATTTTAAAAATTTAATTATTAAAACTTTAAATTTTAGAATTTAAAATCTTAAATTTTAAAATTTAAAAATTTAATTACCAAATTTTAAAAATTTAATTACTAAACCTTTAAATTTTAAAAGTTAAAAATTTAAATACTAAATTTTAAAACTAAAAAATTTAAATTTCAAAATTTAAAAATTTAAATACTAAATTTTAAAAATTTAATTATTAAAACTCTAAATTTTGGAATTTAAAAATTTAAATTTTAAAATTTAAAAATTAAATACTAAATTTTAAAAATTTAATTACTAAACCTTTAAATTTAAAAATTTAAATACTAAATTTTAAAATTTAAAACTTTAAATTTAAAAATTTAAAAATTTAAATACCAAATTTTAAAAATTTAATTATTAAAATTTTAAATTTAAAAATTTAAAAATTTAAAAATTTAAATACTAAATTTTAAAAATTTAATTATTAAAACTTTAAATTTTAGAATTTAAAAACTTAAATTTTAAAATTTAAAAATTTAAATACTAAATTTTAAAATTTAAAACTTTAAATTTAAAAATTTAAAAATTTAAATACTAAATTTTAAAAATTTAATTATTAAAATTTTAAATTTAAAAATTTAAAAATTTAAATATTAAATTTTAAAAATTTAATTATTAAAACTTTAAATTTTAAAATTTAAAAATTTAAATCCTAAATTTTAAAAATTTAATTATTAAAATTTTAAATTTAAAAATTTAAAAATTTAAATACTAAATTTTAAAAATTTAATTATTAAAACTTCAAATTATAAAATTTTAAATTTTAAATACCAAATTTTAAAAATTTAATTATTAAAATTTTAAATTTAAAAATTTAAATATTTAAATACTAAATTTTAAAAATTTAATTATTAAAACTTTAAATTTTAAAATTTAAAAATTTAAAAATTTAAATACTAAATTTTAAAAATTTAATTATTAAAACTTTAAATTATAAAATTTTAAATTTTAAATACTAAATTTTAAAAATTTAATTATTAAAACTTTAAATTTTAAAATTTAAAAATTTAAATTTTAAAATTTAAAAATTTAAATACTAAATTTTAAAAATTTAAATATTAACACTTTAAATTTTAAAATTTAAAAATTCAAATACTAAATTTTAAAAATTTAATTATTAAAACTTTAAATTATAAAATTTAAAAATTAAATACTAAATTTTAAAAATTTAATTACTAAACCTTTAAATTTAAAAATTTAAATACTAAATTTTAAAAATTTAATTATTAAAATTTTAAATTTTAAAATTTAAAAATTTAAATACTAAATTTTAAAAATTTATTTATTAAAATTTTAAATTTAAAAATTTAAAAATTTAAAAATTTAAATACTAAATTTTAAAAATTTAATTACTAAAACTTTAAATTTTAGAATTTAAAATCTTAAATTTTAAAATTTAAAAATTTAAATACCAAATTATAAAAATTTAATTACTAAACCTTTAAATTTTAAAAGTTAAAAATTTAAATACTAAATTTTAAAACTAAAAAATTTAAATTTCAAAATTTAAAAATTTAAATACTAAATTTTAAAAATTTAATTATTAAAACTCTAAATTTTGGAATTTAAAAATTTAAATTTTAAAATTTAAAAATTAAATACTAAATTTTAAAAATTTAATTACTAAACCTTTAAATTTAAAAATTTAAATACTAAATTTTAAAATTTAAAACTTTAAATTTAAAAATTTAAAAATTTAAATACCAAATTTTAAAAATTTAATTATTAAAATTTTAAATTTAAAAATTTAAAAATTTAAAAATTTAAATACTAAATTTTAAAAATTTAATTATTAAAACTTTAAATTTTAGAATTTAAAAACTTAAATTTTAAAATTTAAAAATTTAAATACTAAATTTTAAAATTTAAACCTTTAAATTTAAAAATTTAAAAATTTAAATACTAAATTTTAAAAATTTAATTATTAAAATTTTAAATTTAAAAATTTAAAAATTTAAATATTAAATTTTAAAAATTTAATTATTAAAACTTTAAATTTTAAAATTTAAAAATTTAAATCCTAAATTTTAAAAATTTAATTATTAAAATTTTAAATTTAAAAATTTAAAAATTTAAATACTAAATTTTAAAAATTTAATTATTAAAACTTTAAATTATAAAATTTTAAATTTTAAATACCAAATTTTAAAAATTTAATTATTAAAATTTTAAATTTAAAAATTTAAATATTTAAATACTAAATTTTAAAAATTTAATTATTAAAACTTTAAATTTTAAAATTTAAAAATTTAAAAATTTAAATACTAAATTTTAAAAATTTAATTATTAAAACTTTAAATTATAAAATTTTAAATTTTAAATACTAAATTTTAAAAATTTAATTATTAAAACTTTAAATTTTAAAATTTAAAAATTTAAATTTTAAAATTTAAAAATTTAAATACTAAATTTTAAAAATTTAAATATTAACACTTTAAATTTTAAAATTTAAAAATTCAAATACTAAATTTTAAAAATTTAATTATTAAAACTTTAAATTATAAAATTTAAAAATTTAAATACTAAATTTTAAAAATTTAATTATTAAAACTTTAAATTATAAAATTTTAAATTTTAAATACTAAATTTTAAAAATTTAATTATTAAAACATTAAATTTTAAAATTTAAAAATTTAAATTTTAAAATTTAAAATTTTAAATACCAAATTTTAAAAATTTAAATATTAAAACTTTAAATTTTAAAATTTAAAAATTCAAATACTAAATTTTAAAAATTTAATTATTAAAACTTTAAATTTTAAAATTTAAAAATTTAAATACTAAATTTTAAAAATTTAATTATTAAAACTTTAAATTTTAGAATTTAAAAACTTAAATTTTAAAATTTAAAAATTTAAATACTAAATTTTAAAAATTTAATTACTAAACCTTTAAATTTTAAAATTTAAAAATTTAAATACTAAATTTTAAAATTTAAAACTTTAAATTTAAAAATTTAAAAATTTAAAAATTTAAATACTAAATTTTAAAAATTTAATTATTAAAACTCTAAATTTTAGAATTTAAAAATTTAAATTATAAAATTTAAAAATTAAATACTAAATTTTAAAAATTTAATTACTAAACCTTTAAATTTAAAAATTTAAATACTAAATTATAAAAATTTAATTATTAAAATTTTAAATTTTAAAATTTAAAAATTTAAATACTAAATTTTAAAAATTTATTTATTAAAATTTTAAATTTAAAAATTTAAAAATTTAAAAATTTAAATACTAAATTTTAAAAATTTAATTATTAAAACTTTAAATTTTAGAATTTAAAAACTTAAATTTTAAAATTTAAAAATTTAAATACTAAATTTTAAAAATTTAATTACTAAACCTTTAAATTTTAAAAGTTAAAAATTTAAATACTAAATTTTAAAAATTTAATTATTAAAATTTTAAATTTAAAAATTTAAAAATTTAAATACTAAATTTTAAAAATTTAATTATTAAAACTTTAAATTTTAAAATTTATAAATTTAAAAATTCAAATACTAAATTTTAAAAATTTAATTATTAAAACTTTAAATTTTAAAATTTAAATACTAAATTTTAAAATTTAAAAATTTAAATTTTAAAATTTAAAAATTAAATAATAAATTTTAAACATTTAATTACTAAACCTTTAAATTTTAAAATTTAAAAATTTAAATACTAAATTTTAAAAATTTAATTATTAAAACTTTAAATTTTAGAATTTAAAAACTTAAATTTTAAAATTTAAAAATTTAAATACTAAATTTTAAAATTTAAAACTTTAAATTTAAAAATTTAAAAATTTAAATACTAAATTTTAAAAATTTAATTATTAAAATTTTAAATTTAAAAATTTAAAAATTTAAATATTAAATTTTAAAAATTTAATTATTAAAACTTTAAATTTTAAAATTTAAAAATTTAAATCCTAAATTTTAAAAATTTAATTATTAAAATTTTAAATTTAAAAATTTAAAAATTTAAATACTAAATTTTAAAAATTTAATTATTAAAACTTTAAATTTTAAAATTTATAAATTTAAAAATTCAAATACTAAATTTTAAAAATTTAATTATTAAAACTTTAAATTTTAAAATTTAAATACTAAATTTTAAAATTTAAAAATTTAAATTTTAAAATTTAAAAATTAAATACTAAATTTTAAACATTTAATTACTAAACCTTTAAATTTTAAAATTTAAAAATTTAAATACTAAATTTTAAAAATTTAATTATTAAAACTTTAAATTATAAAATTTTAAATTTTAAATACTAAATTTTAAAAATTTAATTATTAAAATTTTAAATTTAAAAATTTAAATATTTAAATACTAAATTTTAAAAATTTAATTATTAAAACTTTAAATTTTAAAATTTAAAAATTTAAAAATTTAAATACTAAATTTTAAAAATTTAATTATTAAAACTTTAAATTATAAAATTTTAAATTAAATACTAAATTTTAAAAATTTAATTAATAAAACTTTAAATTTTAAAATTTAAAAATTTAAATACTAAATTTTAAAAATTTAATTATTAAAACTTTAAATTATAAAATTTTAAATTTTAAATACTAAATTTTAAAAATTTAATTATTAAAACTTTAAATTTTAAAATTTAAAAATTTAAATTTTAAAATTTAAAAATTTAAATACTAAATTTTAAAAATTTAAATATTAACACTTTAAATTTTAAAATTTAAAAATTCAAATACTAAATTTTAAAAATTTAATTATTAAAACTTTAAATTATAAAATTTAAAAATTTAAATACTAAATTTAAAAAATTTAATTATTAAAACTTTAAATTATAAAATTTTAAATTTTAAATACTAAATTTTAAAAATTTAATTATTAAAACTTTAAATTTTAAAATTTAAAAATTTAAATTTTAAAATTTAAAATTTTAAATACCAAATTTTAAAAATTTAAATATTAAAACTTTAAATTTTAAAATTTAAAAATTCAAATACTAAATTTTAAAAATTTAATTATTAAAACTTTAAATTTTAAAATTTAAAAATTTAAATACTAAATTTTAAAAATTTAATTATTAAAACTTTAAATTTTAGAATTTAAAAACTTAAATTTTAAAATTTAAAAATTTAAATACTAAATTTTAAAAATTTAATTACTAAACCTTTAAATTTTAAAATTTAAAAATTTAAATACTAAATTTTAAAATTTAAAACTTTAAATTTAAAAATTTAAAAATTTAAATACTAAATTTTAAAAATTTAATTATTAAAACTCTAAATTTTAGAATTTAAAAATTTAAATTTTAAAATTTAAAAATTAAATAATAAATTTTAAAAATTTAATTACTAAACCTTAAAATTTAAAAATTTAAATACTAAATTTTAAAAATTTAATTATTAAAATTTTAAATTTTAAAATTTAAAAATTTAAATACTAAATTTTAAAAATTTATTTATTAAAATTTTAAATTTAAAAATTTTAAAATTTAAATACTAAATTTTAAAAATTTAATTATTAAAACTTTAAATTATAGAATTTAAAAACTTAAATTTTAAAATTTAAAAATTTAAATACTAAATTTTAAAAATTTAATTACTAAACCTTTAAATTTTAAAAGTTAAAAATTTAAATACTAAATTTTAAAATTTAAAAATTTAAATTTCAAAATTTAATAATTTAAATACAAAATTTTAAAAATTTAATTATTAAAACTCTAAATTTTAGAATTTAAAAATTTAAATTATAAAATTTAAAAAATAAATACTAAATTTTAAAAATTTAATTACTAAACCTTTAAATTTTAAATTTAAAAATTTAAATACTAAATTTTAAAATTTAAAAATTTAAATACCAAATTTTAAAAATTTAATTATTAAAATTTTAAATTTAAAAATTTAAATATTAAAATACTAAATTTTAAAAATTTAATTATTAAAACTTTAAATTTTAAAATTTAAAAATTTTAAAATTTAAATACTAAATTTTAAAAATTTAATTATTAAAACTTTAAATTATAAAATTTTAAATTAAATACTAAATTTTAAAAATTTAATTAATAAAACTTTAAATTTTAAAATTTAAAAATTTAAATACTAAATTTTAAAAATTTAAATATTAACACTTTAAATTTTAAAATTTAAAAATTCAAATACTAAATTTTAAGAACTTAATTATTAAAACTTTAAATTATAAAATTTAAAATTTTAAATACTAAATTTTAAAAATTTAATGATTAAAACTTTAAATTTTAGAATTTAAAAACTTAAATTTTAAAATTTAAAAATTTAAATACTAAATTTTAAAAATTTAATTACTAAACCTTTAGATTTTAAAAGTTAAAAATTTAAATAGTAAATTTTAAAATTTAAAAATTTAAATTTCAAAATATAAAAATTTAAATACTAAATTTTAAAAATTTAAATACTAAATTTTAAAAATTAAATTATTAAAACTCTAAATTTTAGATTTTAAAAATTTAAATTTTAAAATTTAAAAATTAAATATTAAATTTTAAAAATTTAATTACTAAACCTTTAAATTTTAAAATTTAAAAATTTAAATATTAAATTTTAAAATTTAAAACTTTAAATTTAAAAATTTATAAATTTAAATACCAAATTTTGAAAATTTAATTATTAAAATTTTAAATTTAAAAATTTAAATACTAAATTTTAAAAATTTAATTATTAAAACTTTAAATTTTAAAATTTAAAACTATAAATCCTAAATTTTAAAAATTTAAGTATTAAAATTTTAAATTTAAAAATTTAAAAATTTAAATACTAAATTTTAAAAATATAATTATTAAAGCTTTAAATTTTAAAATTTAAATACTAAATTTTAAAAATTTAATTATTAAAACATTGAATTTTAAAATTTAAAAATTTAAATACTAAATTTCAAAAATTTAATTATTAAAACTTTAAATTATAAAATTTTAAATTTTAAATACTAAATTTTAAAAATTTAATTATTAAAACTTTAAATTTTAAAATTTAAAAATTTAAATTTTAAAATTTAAAAATTTAAATACTAAATTTTAAAAATTTAAATATTAAAACTTTAAATTTTAAAATTTAAAAATTCAAATACTAAATTTTAAAAATTTAATTATTAAAACTTTAAATTTTAAAATTTAAAAATTTAAATACTAAATTTTAAAAATTTAATTATTAAAACTTTAAATTATAAAATTTTAAATTTTAAATACTAAATTTTAAAAATTTAATTATTAAAACTTTAAATTTTAAAATTTAAAAATTTAAATTTTAAAATTTAAAAATTTAAATACTAAATTTTAAAAATTTAAATATTAAAACTTTAAATTTTAAAATTTAAAAATTCAAATACTAAATTTTAAAAATTTAATTATTAAAACTTTAAATTTTAAAATTTAAAAATTTAAATACTAAATTTTAAAAATTTAATTATTAAAACTTTAAATTTAAAATTTTAAATTTTAAATACTAAATTTTAAAATTTTAATTATTAAAACTTTAAATTTTAAAATTTAAAAATTGAAATTTTAAAATTTAAAAATTTAAATACTAAATTTTAAAAATTTAAATATTAAAACTTTAAATTTTAAAATTTAAAAATTCAAATACTAAATTTTAAAAATTTAATTATTAAAATTTTAAATTTTAAAATTTAAAAATTTAAATACTAAATTTTAAAAATTTAATTATTAAAACTTTAAATTATAAAATTTTAAATTTTAAATACTAAATTTTAAAAATTTAAATATTAAAACTTTAAATTTTAGAATTTAAAAACTTAAATTTTAAAATTTAAAAATTTAAATACTAAATTTTAAAAATTTAATTACTAAACCTTTAAATTTTAAAAGTTAAAAATTTAAATACTAACTTTTAAAATTTAAAAATTTAAATATTAAAATTAAAAAATTAAATACTAAATTTTAAAAATTTAATTACTAAACCTTTAAATTTTAAAATTTAAAAATTTAAATACTAAATTTTAAAATTTATAACTTTAAATTTAAAAATTTAAAAATTTAAATACCAAATTTTAAAAATTTAAAAATTTAAATACTAAATTTTAAAAATTTATTTATTAAAATTTTAAATTTAAAAATTTTAAAATTTAAATACTAAATTTTAAAAATTTAATTATTAAAACTTTAAATTATAGAATTTAAAAACTTAAATTTTAAAATTTAAAAATTTAAATACTAAATTTTAAAAATTTAATTACTAAACCTTTAAATTTTAAAAGTTAAAAATTTAAATACTAAATTTTAAAATTTAAAAATTTAAATTTCAAAATTTAATAATTTAAATACAAAATTTTAAAAATTTAATTATTAAAACTCTAAATTTTAGAATTTAAAAATTTAAATTATAAAATTTAAAAAATAAATACTAAATTTTAAAAATTTAATTACTAAACCTTTAAATTTTAAATTTAAAAATTTAAATACTAAATTTTAAAATTTAAAAATTTAAATACCAAATTTTAAAAATTTAATTATTAAAATTTTAAATTTAAAAATTTAAATATTAAAATACTAAATTTTAAAAATTTAATTATTAAAACTTTAAATTTTAAAATTTAAAAATTTTAAAATTTAAATACTAAATTTTAAAAATTTAATTATTAAAACTTTAAATTATAAAATTTTAAATTAAATACTAAATTTTAAAAATTTAATTAATAAAACTTTAAATTTTAAAATTTAAAAATTTAAATACTAAATTTTAAAAATTTAAATATTAACACTTTAAATTTTAAAATTTAAAAATTCAAATACTAAATTTTAAAAACTTAATTATTAAAACTTTAAATTATAAAATTTAAAATTTTAAATACTAAATTTTAAAAATTTAATGATTAAAACTTTAAATTTTAGAATTTAAAAACTTAAATTTTAAAATTTAAAAATTTAAATACTAAATTTTAAAAATTTAATTACTAAACCTTTAGATTTTAAAAGTTAAAAATTTAAATAGTAAATTTTAAAATTTAAAAATTTAAATTTCAAAATATAAAAATTTAAATACTAAATTTTAAAAATTTAAATACTAAATTTTAAAAATTAAATTATTAAAACTCTAAATTTTAGATTTTAAAAATTTAAATTTTAAAATTTAAAAATTAAATATTAAATTTTAAAAATTTAATTACTAAACCTTTAAATTTTAAAATTTAAAAATTTAAATATTAAATTTTAAAATTTAAAACTTTAAATTTAAAAATTTATAAATTTAAATACCAAATTTTGAAAATTTAATTATTAAAATTTTAAATTTAAAAATTTAAATACTAAATTTTAAAAATTTAATTATTAAAACTTTAAATTTTAAAATTTAAAACTATAAATCCTAAATTTTAAAAATTTAAGTATTAAAATTTTAAATTTAAAAATTTAAAAATTTAAATACTAAATTTTAAAAATATAATTATTAAAGCTTTAAATTTTAAAATTTAAATACTAAATTTTAAAAATTTAATTATTAAAACATTGAATTTTAAAATTTAAAAATTTAAATACTAAATTTCAAAAATTTAATTATTAAAACTTTAAATTATAAAATTTTAAATTTTAAATACTAAATTTTAAAAATTTAATTATTAAAACTTTAAATTTTAAAATTTAAAAATTTAAATTTTAAAATTTAAAAATTTAAATACTAAATTTTAAAAATTTAAATATTAAAACTTTAAATTTTAAAATTTAAAAATTCAAATACTAAATTTTAAAAATTTAATTATTAAAACTTTAAATTTTAAAATTTAAAAATTTAAATACTAAATTTTAAAAATTTAATTATTAAAACTTTAAATTATAAAATTTTAAATTTTAAATACTAAATTTTAAAAATTTAATTATTAAAACTTTAAATTTTAAAATTTAAAAATTTAAATTTTAAAATTTAAAAATTTAAATACTAAATTTTAAAAATTTAAATATTAAAACTTTAAATTTTAAAATTTAAAAATTCAAATACTAAATTTTAAAAATTTAATTATTAAAACTTTAAATTTTAAAATTTAAAAATTTAAATACTAAATTTTAAAAATTTAATTATTAAAACTTTAAATTTAAAATTTTAAATTTTAAATACTAAATTTTAAAATTTTAATTATTAAAACTTTAAATTTTAAAATTTAAAAATTGAAATTTTAAAATTTAAAAATTTAAATACTAAATTTTAAAAATTTAAATATTAAAACTTTAAATTTTAAAATTTAAAAATTCAAATACTAAATTTTAAAAATTTAATTATTAAAATTTTAAATTTTAAAATTTAAAAATTTAAATACTAAATTTTAAAAATTTAATTATTAAAACTTTAAATTATAAAATTTTAAATTTTAAATACTAAATTTTAAAAATTTAAATATTAAAACTTTAAATTTTAGAATTTAAAAACTTAAATTTTAAAATTTAAAAATTTAAATACTAAATTTTAAAAATTTAATTACTAAACCTTTAAATTTTAAAAGTTAAAAATTTAAATACTAACTTTTAAAATTTAAAAATTTAAATATTAAAATTAAAAAATTAAATACTAAATTTTAAAAATTTAATTACTAAACCTTTAAATTTTAAAATTTAAAAATTTAAATACTAAATTTTAAAATTTATAACTTTAAATTTAAAAATTTAAAAATTTAAATACCAAATTTTAAAAATTTAAAAATTTAAATACTAAATTTTAAAAATTTATTTATTAAAATTTTAAATTTAAAAATTTTAAAATTTAAATACTAAATTTTAAAAATTTAATTATTAAAACTTTAAATTATAGAATTTAAAAACTTAAATTTTAAAATTTAAAAATTTAAATACTAAATTTTAAAAATTTAATTACTAAACCTTTAAATTTTAAAAGTTAAAAATTTAAATACTAAATTTTAAAATTTAAAAATTTAAATTTCAAAATTTAATAATTTAAATACAAAATTTTAAAAATTTAATTATTAAAACTCTAAATTTTAGAATTTAAAAATTTAAATTATAAAATTTAAAAAATAAATACTAAATTTTAAAAATTTAATTACTAAACCTTTAAATTTTAAATTTAAAAATTTAAATACTAAATTTTAAAATTTAAAAATTTAAATACCAAATTTTAAAAATTTAATTATTAAAATTTTAAATTTAAAAATTTAAATATTAAAATACTAAATTTTAAAAATTTAATTATTAAAACTTTAAATTTTAAAATTTAAAAATTTTAAAATTTAAATACTAAATTTTAAAAATTTAATTATTAAAACTTTAAATTATAAAATTTTAAATTAAATACTAAATTTTAAAAATTTAATTAATAAAACTTTAAATTTTAAAATTTAAAAATTTAAATACTAAATTTTAAAAATTTAAATATTAACACTTTAAATTTTAAAATTTAAAAATTCAAATACTAAATTTTAAAAACTTAATTATTAAAACTTTAAATTATAAAATTTAAAATTTTAAATACTAAATTTTAAAAATTTAATGATTAAAACTTTAAATTTTAGAATTTAAAAACTTAAATTTTAAAATTTAAAAATTTAAATACTAAATTTTAAAAATTTAATTACTAAACCTTTAGATTTTAAAAGTTAAAAATTTAAATAGTAAATTTTAAAATTTAAAAATTTAAATTTCAAAATATAAAAATTTAAATACTAAATTTTAAAAATTTAAATACTAAATTTTAAAAATTAAATTATTAAAACTCTAAATTTTAGATTTTAAAAATTTAAATTTTAAAATTTAAAAATTAAATATTAAATTTTAAAAATTTAATTACTAAACCTTTAAATTTTAAAATTTAAAAATTTAAATATTAAATTTTAAAATTTAAAACTTTAAATTTAAAAATTTATAAATTTAAATACCAAATTTTGAAAATTTAATTATTAAAATTTTAAATTTAAAAATTTAAATACTAAATTTTAAAAATTTAATTATTAAAACTTTAAATTTTAAAATTTAAAACTATAAATCCTAAATTTTAAAAATTTAAGTATTAAAATTTTAAATTTAAAAATTTAAAAATTTAAATACTAAATTTTAAAAATATAATTATTAAAGCTTTAAATTTTAAAATTTAAATACTAAATTTTAAAAATTTAATTATTAAAACATTGAATTTTAAAATTTAAAAATTTAAATACTAAATTTCAAAAATTTAATTATTAAAACTTTAAATTATAAAATTTTAAATTTTAAATACTAAATTTTAAAAATTTAATTATTAAAACTTTAAATTTTAAAATTTAAAAATTTAAATTTTAAAATTTAAAAATTTAAATACTAAATTTTAAAAATTTAAATATTAAAACTTTAAATTTTAAAATTTAAAAATTCAAATACTAAATTTTAAAAATTTAATTATTAAAACTTTAAATTTTAAAATTTAAAAATTTAAATACTAAATTTTAAAAATTTAATTATTAAAACTTTAAATTATAAAATTTTAAATTTTAAATACTAAATTTTAAAAATTTAATTATTAAAACTTTAAATTTTAAAATTTAAAAATTTAAATTTTAAAATTTAAAATTTTAAATACTAAATTTTAAAAATTTAAATATTAAAACTTTAAATTTTAAAATTTAAAAATTCAAATACTAAATTTTAAAAATTTAATTATTAAAACTTTAAATTTTAAAATTTAAAAATTTAAATACTAAATTTTAAAAATTTAATTATTAAAACTTTAAATTTAAAATTTTAAATTTTAAATACTAAATTTTAAAATTTTAATTATTAAAACTTTAAATTTTAAAATTTAAAAATTGAAATTTTAAAATTTAAAAATTTAAATACTAAATTTTAAAAATTTAAATATTAAAACTTTAAATTTTAAAATTTAAAAATTCAAATACTAAATTTTAAAAATTTAATTATTAAAATTTTAAATTTTAAAATTTAAAAATTTAAATACTAAATTTTAAAAATTTAATTATTAAAACTTTAAATTATAAAATTTTAAATTTTAAATACTAAATTTTAAAAATTTAAATATTAAAACTTTAAATTTTAGAATTTAAAAACTTAAATTTTAAAATTTAAAAATTTAAATACTAAATTTTAAAAATTTAATTACTAAACCTTTAAATTTTAAAAGTTAAAAATTTAAATACTAACTTTTAAAATTTAAAAATTTAAATATTAAAATTAAAAAATTAAATACTAAATTTTAAAAATTTAATTACTAAACCTTTAAATTTTAAAATTTAAAAATTTAAATACTAAATTTTAAAATTTATAACTTTAAATTTAAAAATTTAAAAATTTAAATACCAAATTTTAAAAATTTAAAAATTTAAATACTAAATTTTAAAAATTTATTTATTAAAATTTTAAATTTAAAAATTTTAAAATTTAAATACTAAATTTTAAAAATTTAATTATTAAAACTTTAAATTATAGAATTTAAAAACTTAAATTTTAAAATTTAAAAATTTAAATACTAAATTTTAAAAATTTAATTACTAAACCTTTAAATTTTAAAAGTTAAAAATTTAAATACTAAATTTTAAAATTTAAAAATTTAAATTTCAAAATTTAATAATTTAAATACAAAATTTTAAAAATTTAATTATTAAAACTCTAAATTTTAGAATTTAAAAATTTAAATTATAAAATTTAAAAAATAAATACTAAATTTTAAAAATTTAATTACTAAACCTTTAAATTTTAAATTTAAAAATTTAAATACTAAATTTTAAAATTTAAAAATTTAAATACCAAATTTTAAAAATTTAATTATTAAAATTTTAAATTTAAAAATTTAAATATTAAAATACTAAATTTTAAAAATTTAATTATTAAAACTTTAAATTTTAAAATTTAAAAATTTTAAAATTTAAATACTAAATTTTAAAAATTTAATTATTAAAACTTTAAATTATAAAATTTTAAATTAAATACTAAATTTTAAAAATTTAATTAATAAAACTTTAAATTTTAAAATTTAAAAATTTAAATACTAAATTTTAAAAATTTAAATATTAACACTTTAAATTTTAAAATTTAAAAATTCAAATACTAAATTTTAAAAACTTAATTATTAAAACTTTAAATTATAAAATTTAAAATTTTAAATACTAAATTTTAAAAATTTAATGATTAAAACTTTAAATTTTAGAATTTAAAAACTTAAATTTTAAAATTTAAAAATTTAAATACTAAATTTTAAAAATTTAATTACTAAACCTTTAGATTTTAAAAGTTAAAAATTTAAATAGTAAATTTTAAAATTTAAAAATTTAAATTTCAAAATATAAAAATTTAAATACTAAATTTTAAAAATTTAAATACTAAATTTTAAAAATTAAATTATTAAAACTCTAAATTTTAGATTTTAAAAATTTAAATTTTAAAATTTAAAAATTAAATATTAAATTTTAAAAATTTAATTACTAAACCTTTAAATTTTAAAATTTAAAAATTTAAATATTAAATTTTAAAATTTAAAACTTTAAATTTAAAAATTTATAAATTTAAATACCAAATTTTGAAAATTTAATTATTAAAATTTTAAATTTAAAAATTTAAAAATTTAAATACTAAATTTTAAAAATTTAATTATTAAAACTTTAAATTTTAAAATTTAAAACTATAAATCCTAAATTTTAAAAATTTAAGTATTAAAATTTTAAATTTAAAAATTTAAAAATTTAAATACTAAATTTTAAAAATATAATTATTAAAGCTTTAAATTTTAAAATTTAAATACTAAATTTTAAAAATTTAATTATTAAAACATTGAATTTTAAAATTTAAAAATTTAAATACTAAATTTCAAAAATTTAATTATTAAAACTTTAAATTATAAAATTTTAAATTTTAAATACTAAATTTTAAAAATTTAATTATTAAAACTTTAAATTTTAAAATTTAAAAATTTAAATTTTAAAATTTAAAAATTTAAATACTAAATTTTAAAAATTTAAATATTAAAACTTTAAATTTTAAAATTTAAAAATTCAAATACTAAATTTTAAAAATTTAATTATTAAAACTTTAAATTTTAAAATTTAAAAATTTAAATACTAAATTTTAAAAATTTAATTATTAAAACTTTAAATTATAAAATTTTAAATTTTAAATACTAAATTTTAAAAATTTAATTATTAAAACTTTAAATTTTAAAATTTAAAAATTTAAATTTTAAAATTTAAAAATTTAAATACTAAATTTTAAAAATTTAAATATTAAAACTTTAAATTTTAAAATTTAAAAATTCAAATACTAAATTTTAAAAATTTAATTATTAAAACTTTAAATTTTAAAATTTAAAAATTTAAATACTAAATTTTAAAAATTTAATTATTAAAACTTTAAATTTAAAATTTTAAATTTTAAATACTAAATTTTAAAATTTTAATTATTAAAACTTTAAATTTTAAAATTTAAAAATTGAAATTTTAAAATTTAAAAATTTAAATACTAAATTTTAAAAATTTAAATATTAAAACTTTAAATTTTAAAATTTAAAAATTCAAATACTAAATTTTAAAAATTTAATTATTAAAATTTTAAATTTTAAAATTTAAAAATTTAAATACTAAATTTTAAAAATTTAATTATTAAAACTTTAAATTATAAAATTTTAAATTTTAAATACTAAATTTTAAAAATTTAAATATTAAAACTTTAAATTTTAGAATTTAAAAACTTAAATTTTAAAATTTAAAAATTTAAATACTAAATTTTAAAAATTTAATTACTAAACCTTTAAATTTTAAAAGTTAAAAATTGAAATACTAAATTTTAAAATTTAAAAATTTAAATTTTAAAATTAAAAAATTAAATACTAAATTTTAAAAATTTAATTACTAAACCTTTAAATTTTAAAATTTAAAAATTTAAATACTAAATTTTAAAATTTATAACTTTAAATTTAAAAATTTAAAAATTTAAATACCAAATTTTAAAAATTTAAAAATTTAAATACTAAATTTTAAAAATTTAATTATTAAAACTCTAAATTTTAGAATTTAAAAATTTAAATTTTAAAATTTAAAAATTAAATACTAAATTTTAAAAATTTAATTACTAAACCTTTAAATTTTAAAATTTAAAAATTTAAATATTAAATTTTAAAATTTAAAACTTTAAATTTAAAAATTTATAAATTTAAATACCAAATTTTGAAAATTTAATTATTAAAATTTTAAATTTAAAAATTTAAAAATTTAAATACTAAATTTTAAAAATATAATTATTAAAACTTTAAATTTTAAAATTTAAAAATTGAAATTTTAAAATTTAAAAATTTAAATACTAAATTTTAAAAATTTAATTATTAAAACTCTAAATTTTAGAATTTAAAAGATTAAATTTTAAAATTTAAAAATTTAAATACTAAATTTTAAAAATTTAATTACTAAACCTTTAAATTTTAAAATTTAAAAATTTAAATACTAAATTTTAAAATTTAAAACTTTAAATTTAAAAATTTAAAAATTTAAATACCAAATTTTAAAAATTTAAAAATTTAAATACTAAATTTTAAAAATTTAATTATTAAAACTCTAAATTTTAGAATTTAAAAATTTAAATTTTAAAATTTAAAAATTATATACTAAATTTTAAAAATTTAATTACTAAACCTTTAAATTTTAAAATTTAAAAATTTAAATATTAAATTTTAAAATTTAAAACTTTAAATTTAAAAATTTATAAATTTAAATACCAAATTTTGAAAATTTAATTATTAAAATTTTAAATTTAAAAATTTAAAAATTTAAATACTAAATTTTAAAAATATAATTATTAAAGCTTTAAAATTTAAATACTAAATTTTAAAAATTTAATTATTAAAACTTTAAATTTTAAAATTTAAAAATTTAAATACTAAATTTTAAAAATTTAAATATTAAAACTTTAAATTTTAAAATTTAAAAATTCAAATACTAAATTTTAAAAATTTAATTATTAAAACTTTAAATTTTAAAATTTAAAAATTTAAATACTAAATTTTAAAAATTTAATTATTAAAATTATAAATTATAAAATTTTAAATTTTAAATACTAAATTTTAAAAATTTAATTATTAAAACTTTAAATTTTAAAATTTAAAAATTGAAATTTTAAAATTTAAAAATTTAAATACTAAATTTTAAAAATTTAAATATTAAAACTTTAAATTTTAGAATTTAAAAGCTTAAATTTTAAAATTTAAAAATTTAAATACTAAATTTTAAAAATTTAATTACTAAACCTTTAAATTTTAAAAGTTAAAAATTTAAATACTAAATTTTAAAATTTAAAAATTTAAATTTCAAAATTTAAAAATTTAAATACTAAATTTTAAAAATTTAGTTATTAAAACTCTAAATTTTAGAATTTAAAAATTTAAATTTTAAAACTTAAAAATTAAATACTAAATTTTAAAAATTTAATTACTAAACCTTTAAATTTAAAAATTTAAATACTAAATTTTAAAATTTAAAACTTTAAATTTAAAAATTTATAAATTTAAATACCAAATTTTAAAAATTTAATTATTAAAATTTTAAATTTAAAAATTTAAAAATTTAAATACTAAATTTTAAAAATTTAATTATTAAAACTTTAAATTTTAGAATTTAAAACTTAAATTTTAAAATTTAAAAATTTAAATACTAAATTTTAAAATTTAAAACTTTAAATTTAAAAATTTAAAAATTTAAATATTAAATTTTAAAAATTTAATTATTAAAACTTTAAATTTTAAAATTTAAAAATTTAAATCCTAAATTTTAAAAATTTAATTATTAAAATTTTAAATTTAAAAATTTAAAAATTTATATACTAAATTTTAAAAATTTAATTATTAAAACTTTAAATTTTAAAATTTAAAAATTTAAAAATTCAAATACTAAATTTTAAAAATTTAATTATTAAAACTTTAAATTTTAAAATTTAAATACTAAATTTTAAAAATTTAATTATTAAAACTTTAAATTTTAAAATTTAAAAATTTAAATACTAAATTTTAAAAATTTAATTATTAAAACTTTAAATTATAAAATTTTAAATTTTAAATACTAAATTTTAAATATATAATTATTAAAACTTTAAATTTTAAAATTTAAAAATTTAAATTTTAAATTTTAAAAATTTAAATACTAAATTTTAAAAATTTAAATATTAAAACTTTAAATTTTAAAATTTAAAAATTCAAATACTAAATTTTAAAAATTTAATTATAAAAACTTTAAATTTAAAAATTTAAAAATTTAAATACTAAATTTTAAAAATTTAATTATTAAAACTTTAAATTATAATATTTTAAATTTTAAATACTAAATTTTAAAAGTTTAATTATTAAAACTTTAAATTTTAGAATTTAAAAACTTAAATTTTAAAATTTAAAAATTTAAATACTAAATTTTAAAAATTTAATTACTAAACCTTTAAATTTTAAAAGTTAAAAATTTAAATACTAAATTTTAAAATTTAAAAATTTAAATTTCAAAATTTAAAAATTTAAATACTAAATTTTAAAAATTTAATTATTAAAACTCTAAATTTTAGAATTTAAAAATTTAAATTTTAAAATTTAAAAATTAAATACTAAATTTTAAAAATTTAATTACTAAACCTTTAAATTTTAAAATTTAAAAATTTAAACACTATATTTTAAAATTTAAAACTTTAAATTTAAAAATTTAAAAATTTAAATACCAAATTTTAAAAATTTAAAAATTTAAATACTAAATTTTAAAAATTTAATTATTAAAACTCTAAATTTTAGAATTTAAAAATTTAAATTTTAAAATTTAAAAATTAAATACTAAATTTTAAAAATATAATTACTAAACCTTTAAATTTTAAAATTTAAAAATTTAAAAATTAAATTTTTAAATTTAAAACTTTAAATTTAAAAATTTATAAATTTAAATACCAAATTTTGAAAATTTAATTATTAAAATTTTAAATTTAAAAATTTAAAAATTTAAATACTAAATTTTAAAAATATAATTATTAAAGCTTTAAATTTTAAAATTTAAATACTAAATTTTAAAAATTTAATTATTAAAACTTTAAATTTTAAAATTTAAAAATTTAAATTTTAAAATTTAAAAATTTAAATATTAAATTTTAAAAATTTAAATATTAAAACTTTAAATTTTAAAATTTAAAAATTCAAATACTAAATTTTAAAAATTTAATTATTAAAACTTAAAATTTTAAAATTTAAAAATTTAATTACTAAATTTTAAAAATTTAATTATTAAAATTTTAAATTATAAAATTTTAAATTTTAAATACTAAATTTTAAAAATTTAATTATTAAAACTTTAAATTTTAAAATTTAAAAATTGAAATTTTAAAATTTAAAAATTTAAATACTAAATTTTAAAAATTTAAATATTAAAACTTTAAATTTTGGAATTTAAAAGCTTAAATTTTAAAATTTAAAAATTTAAATACTAAATTTTAAAAATTTAATTACTAAACCTTTAAATTTTAAAAGTTAAAAATTTAAATACTAAATTTTAAAATTTAAAAATTTAAATTTCAAAATTTAAAAATTTAAATACTAAATTTTAAAAATTTAGTTATTAAAACTCTAAATTTTAGAATTTAAAAATTTAAATTTTAAAATTTAAAAATTAAATACTAAATTTTAAAAATTTAATTACTAAACCTTTAAATTTAAAAATTTAAATACTAAATTTTAAAATTTAAAACTTTAAATTTAAAAATTTAAAAATTTAAATACCAAATTTTAAAAATTTAATTATTAAAATTTTAAATTTAAAAATTTAAAAATTTAAATACTAAATTTTAAAAATTTAATTATTAAAACTTTAAATTTTAGAATTTAAAACTTAAATTTTAAAATTTAAAAATTTAAATACTAAATTTTAAAATTTAAAACTTTAAATTTAAAAATTTAAAAATTTAAATACTAAATTTTAAAAATTTAATTATTAAAATTTTAAATTTAAAAATTTAAAAATTTAAATATTAAATTTTAAAAATTTAATTATTAAAACTTTAAATTTTAAAATTTAAAAATTTAAATCCTAAATTTTAAAAATTTAATTATTAAAATTTTAAATTTAAAAATTTAAAAATTTAAATACTAAATTTTAAAAATTTAATTATTAAAACTTTAAATTTTAAAATTTAAATAATAAATTTTAAAAATTTAATTATTAAAACTTTAAATTTTAAAATTTAAAAATTTAAATACTAAATTTTAAAAATTTAATTATTAAAACTTTAAATTATAAAATTTTAAATTATAAATACTAAATTTTAAATATATAATTATTAAAACTTTAAATTTTAAAATTTAAAAATTCAAATACTAAATTTTGAAAATTTATTTATTAAAACTTTAAATTTTAAAATTTAAAAATTAAATACTAAATTTTAAAAATTTAATTATTAAAACTTTAAATTATAAAATTTTAAATTTTAAATACTAAATTTTAAAAATTTAATTATTAAAACTTTAAATTTTAAAATTTAAAAATTGAAATTTTAAAATTTAAAAATTTAAATACTAAATTTTAGAAATTTAAATATTAAAACTTTAAATTTTAAAATTTAAAAATTCAAATACTAAATTTTAAAAATTAAATTATTAAAATTTTAAATTTTAAAATTTAAAAATTTAAATACTAAATTTTAAAAATTTAATTATTAAAACTTTAAATTATAAAATTTTAAATTTTAAATACTAAATTTTAAAAATTTAAATATTAAAACTTTAAATTTTAGAATTTAAAAGCTTAAATTTTAAAATTTAAAAATTTAAATACTAAATTTTAAAAATTTAATTACTAAACCTTTAAATTTTAAAAGTTAAAAATTTAAATTTCAAAATTTAAAAATTTAAATACTAAATTTTAAAAATTTAGTTATTAAAACTCTAAATTTTAGAATTTAAAAATTTAAATTTTAAAATTTAAAAATTAAATACCAAATTTTAAAAATTTTATTACTAAACCTTTAAATTTTAAAATTTAAAAATTTTAAATACTAAATTTTAAAATTTAAAACTTTAAATTTAAAAATTTAAAAATTTAAATACCAAATTTTAAAAATTTAATTATTAAAATTTTAAATTTAAAAATTTAAAAATTTAAAAATTTAAATACTAAATTTTAAAAATTTAATTATTAAAACTTTAAATTTAAGAATTTAAAAACTTAAAT
This sequence comes from Aethina tumida, assembly GCF_024364675.1. Taxonomy (NCBI): domain Eukaryota; kingdom Metazoa; phylum Arthropoda; class Insecta; order Coleoptera; family Nitidulidae; genus Aethina; species Aethina tumida. The sequence continues at coordinate 24,589,137 of NC_065435.1, read as the reverse complement.
TTTAAAATTTAAAAATTTAAATACTAAATTTTAAAATTTAAAAATTTAAATTTAAAAATTTAAAAATTTAAATACTAAATTTTAAAAATTTAATTATTAAAATTTTAAATTTAAAAATTTAAAAATTTAAATATTAAATTTTAAAAATTTAATTATTAAAACTTTAAATTTTAAAATTTAAAAATTTAAATCCTAAATTTTAAAAATTTAATTATTAAAATTTTAAATTTAAAAATTTAAAAATTTAAATACTAAATTTTGAAAATTTAATTATTAAAACTTTAAATTTTAAAATTTAAAAATTTAAAAATTCAAATACTAAATCTTAAAAATTTAATTATTAAAACTTTAAATTTTAAAATTTAAATACTAAATTTTAAAAATTTAATTATTAAAACTTTAAATTTTAAAATTTAAAAATTTAAATTTTAAATTTTAAAAATTAAAATACTAAATTTTAAAAATTTAATTATAAAAATTTTAAATTTTAAAATTTAAAAATTTAAATACTAAATTTTAAAAATTTAATTATTAAAACTTTAAATTTTAGAATTTAAAAAGTTAAATTTTAAAATTTAAAAATTTAAATACTAAATTTTAAAAATTTAATTAATAAACCTTTAAATTTTAAAAGTTAAAAATTTAAATTTTAAAATTTAAAAATTAAATACTAAATTTTAAAAATTTAATTACTAAACCTTTAAATTTAAAAATTTAAATACTAAATTTTAAAAATTTAATTATTAAAATTTTAAATTTTAAAATTTAAAAATTTAAATACTAAATTTTAAAAATTTAATTATTAAAACTCTAAATTTTAGAATTTAAAAATTTAAATTTTAAAATTTAAAAATTAAATACTAAATTTTAAAAATTTAATTACTAAACCTTTAAATTTAAAAATTTAAATACTAAATTTTAAAAATTTAATTATTAAAATTTTAAATTTTAAAATTTAAAAATTTAAATACTAAATTTTAAAAATTTATTTATTAAAATTTTAAATTTAAAAATTTAAAAATTTAAAAATTTAAATACTAAATTTTAAAAATTTAATTATTAAAACTTTAAATTTTAGAATTTTAAAACTTAAATTTTAAAATTTAAAAATTTAAATACTAAATTTTAAAAATTTAATTACTAAACCTTTAAATTTTAAAAGTTAAAAGTTTAAATACTAAATTTTAAAATTTAAAAATTTAAATTTCAAAATTTAATAATTTAAATACTAAATTTTAAAAATTTAATTATTAAAACTCTAAATTTTAGAATTTAAAAATTTAAATTATAAAATTTAAAAATTAAATACTAAATTTTAAAAATTTAATTACTAAACCTTTAAATTTAAAAATTTATAAATTTAAATACCAAATTTTGAAAATTTAATTATTAAAATTTTAAATTTAAAAATTTAAAAATTTAAATACTAAATTTTAAAAATTTAATTATTAAAACTTTAAATTTTAAAATTTAAAACTTTAAATCCTAAATTTTAAAAATTTAAGTATTAAAATTTTAAATTTAAAAATTTAAAAATTTAAATACTAAATTTTAAAAATATAATTATTAAAGCTTTAAATTTTAAAATTTAAATACTAAATTTTAAAAATTTAATTATTAAAACTTTAAATTTTAAAATTTAAAAATTTAAATACTAAATTTTAAAAATTTAATTATTAAAACTTTAAATTATAAAATTTTAAATTTTAAATACTAAATTTTAAAAATTTAAATATTAACACTTTAAATTTTAAAATTTAAAAATTCAAATACCAAATTTTAAAAATTTAAATATTAAAACTTTAAATTTTAAAATTTAAAAATTCAAATACTAAATTTTAAAAATTTAATTATTAAAACTTTAAATTTTAAAATTTAAAAATTTAAATACTAAATTTTAAAAATTTAATTATTAAAACTTTAAATTTTAGAATTTAAAAAGTTAAATTTTAAAATTTAAAAATTTAAATACTAAATTTTAAAAATTTAATTAATAAACCTTTAAATTTTAAAAGTTAAAAATTTAAATTTTAAAATTTAAAAATTAAATACTAAATTTTAAAAATTTAATTACTAAACCTTTAAATTTAAAAATTTAAATACTAAATTTTAAAAATTTAATTATTAAAATTTTAAATTTTAAAATTTAAAAATTTAAATACTAAATTTTAAAAATTTAATTATTAAAACTCTAAATTTTAGAATTTAAAAATTTAAATTTTAAAATTTAAAAATTAAATACTAAATTTTAAAAATTTAATTACTAAACCTTTAAATTTAAAAATTTAAATACTAAATTTTAAAAATTTAATTATTAAAATTTTAAATTTTAAAATTTAAAAATTTATATACTAAATTTTAAAAATTTATTTATTAAAATTTTAAATTTAAAAATTTAAAAATTTAAAAATTTAAATACTAAATTTTAAAAATTTAATTATTAAAACTTTAAATTTTAGAATTTTAAAACTTAAATTTTAAAATTTAAAAATTTAAATACTAAATTTTAAAAATTTAATTACTAAACCTTTAAATTTTAAAAGTTAAAAATTTAAATACTAAATTTTAAAATTTAAAAATTTAAATTTCAAAATTTAATAATTTAAATACTAAATTTTAAAAATTTAATTATTAAAACTCTAAATTTTAGAATTTAAAAATTTAAATTATAAAATTTAAAAATTAAATACTAAATTTTAAAAATTTAATTACTAAACCTTTAAATTTAAAAATTTATAAATTTAAATACCAAATTTTGAATATTTAATTATTAAAATTTTAAATTTAAAAATTTAAAAATTTAAATACTAAATTTTAAAAATTTAATTATTAAAACTTTAAATTTTAAAATTTAAAACTTTAAATCCTAAATTTTAAAAATTTAAGTATTAAAATTTTAAATTTAAAAATTTAAATACTAAATTTTAAAAATATAATTATTAAAGCTTTAAATTTTAAAATTTAAATACTAAATTTTAAAAATTTAATTATTAAAACTTTAAATTTTAAAATTTAAAAATTTATATACTAAATTTTAAAAATTTAATTATTAAAACTTTAAATTATAAAATTTTAAATTTTAAATACTTAATTTTAAAAATTTAAATATTAACACTTTAAATTTTAAAATTTAAAAATTCAAATACCAAATTTTAAAAATTTAAATATTAAAACTTTAAATTTTAAAATTTAAAAATTCAAATACTAAATTTTAAAAATTTAATTATTAAAACTTTAAATTTTAAAATTTAAAAATTTAAATACTAAATTTTAAAAATTTAATTATTAAAACTTTAAATTTTAGAATTTTAAAATTTAAATTTAAAAATTTAAAAATTTAAATACTAAATTTTAAAAATTTAATTACTAAACCTTTAAATTTTAAAAGTTAAAAATTTAAATACTAAATTTTAAAATTTAAAAATTTAAATTTCAAAATTTAATAATTTAAATACTAAATTTTAAAAATTTAATTATTAAAACTCTAAATTTTAGAATTTAAAAATTTAAATTATAAAATTTAAAAATTAAATACTAAATTTTAAAAATTTAATTACTAAACCTTTAAATTTAAAAATTTATAAATTTAAATACCAAATTTTGAAAATTTAATTATTAAAATTTTAAATTTAAAAATTTAAAAATTTAAATACTAAATTTTAAAAATTTAATTATTAAAACTTTAAATTTTAAAATTTAAAACTTTAAATCCTAAATTTTAAAAATTTAAGTATTAAAATTTTAAATTTAAAAATTTAAAAATTTAAATACTAAATTTTGAAAATTTAATTATTAAAACTTTAAATTTTAAAATTTAAAAATTTAAATACTAAATTTTAAAAATTTAATTATTAAAACTTTAAATTTTAGAATTTAAAAAGTTAAATTTTAAAATTTAAAAATTTAAATACTAAATTTTAAAAATTTAATTAATAAACCTTTAAATTTTAAAAGTTAAAAATTTAAATTTTAAAATTTAAAAATTAAATACTAAATTTTAAAAATTTAATTACTAAACCTTTAAATTTAAAAATTTAAATACTAAATTTTAAAAATTTAATTATTAAAATTTTAAATATTAAAATTTAAAAATTTAAATACTAAATTTTAAAAATTTAATTATTAAAACTCTAAATTTTAGAATTTAAAAATTTAAATTTTAAAATTTAAAAATTAAATAATAAATTTTAAAAATTTAATTACTAAACCTTTAAATTTAAAAATTTAAATACTAAATTTTAAAAATTTAATTATTAAAATTTTAAATTTTAAAATTTAAAAATTTAAATACTAAATTTTAAAAATTTATTTATTAAAATTTTAAATTTAAAAATTTAAAAATTTAAAAATTTAAATACTAAATTTTAAAAATTTAATTATTAAAACTTTAAATTTTAGAATTTTAAAACTTAAATTTTAAAATTTAAAAATTTAAATACTAAATTTTAAAAATTTAATTACTAAACCTTTAAATTTTAAAAGTTAAAAATTTAAATACTAAATTTTAAAATTTAAAAATTTAAATTTCAAAATTTAATAATTTAAATACTAAATTTTAAAAATTTAATTATTAAAACTCTAAATTTTAGAATTTAAAAATTTAAATTATAAAATTTAAAAATTAAATACTAAATTCTAAAAATTTAATTACTAAACCTTTAAATTTAAAAATTTATAAATTTAAATACCAAATTTTGAAAATTTAATTATTAAAATTTTAAATTTAAAAATTTAAAAATTTAAATACTAAATTTTAAAAATTTAATTATTAAAACTTTAAATTTTAAAATTTAAAACTTTAAATCCTAAATTTTAAAAATTTAAGTATTAAAATTTTAAATTTAAAAATTTAAAAATTTAAATACTAAATTTTAAAAATATAATTATTAAAGCTTTAAATTTTAAAATTTAAATACTAAATTTTAAAAATTTAATTATTAAAACTTTAAATTTTAAAATTTAAAAATTTAAATACTAAATTTTAAAAATTTAATTATTAAAACTTTAAATTATAAAATTTTAAATTTTAAATACTAAATTTTAAAAATTTAAATATTAACACTTTAAATTTTAAAATTTAAAAATTCAAATACCAAATTTTAAAAATTTAAATATTAAAACTTTAAATTTTAAAATTTAAAAATTCAAATACTAAATTTTAAAAATTTAATTATTAAAACTTTAAATTTTAAAATTTAAAAATTTAAATACTAAATTTTAAAAATTTAATTATTAAAACTTTAAATTTTAGAATTTAAAAAGTTAAATTTTAAAATTTAAAAATTTAAATACTAAATTTTAAAAATTTAATTAATAAACCTTTAAATTTTAAAAGTTAAAAATTTAAATTTTAAAATTTAAAAATTAAATACTAAATTTTAAAAATTTAATTACTAAACCTTTAAATTTAAAAATTTAAATACTAAATTTTAAAAATTTAATTATTAAAATTTTAAATTTTAAAATTTAAAAATTTAAATACTAAATTTTAAAATTTAATTATTAAAACTCTAAATTTTAGAATTTAAAAATTTAAATTTTAAAATTTAAAAATTAAATACTAAATTTTAAAAATTTAATTACTAAACCTTTAAATTTAAAAATTTAAATACTAAATTTTAAAAATTTAATTATTAAAACTTTAAATTTTAGAATTTTAAAACTTAAATTTTAAAATTTAAAAATTTAAATACTAAATTTTAAAAATTTAATTACTAAACCTTTAAATTTTAAAAGTTAAAAATTTAAATACTAAATTTTAAAATTTAAAAATTTAAATTTCAAAATTTAATAATTTAAATACTAAATTTTAAAAATTTAATTATTAAAACTCTAAATTTTAGAATTTAAAAATTTAAATTATAAAATTTAAAAATTAAATACTAAATTTTAAAAATTTAATTACTAAACCTTTAAATTTAAAAATTTATAAATTTAAATACCAAATTTTGAAAATTTAATTATTAAAATTTTAAATTTAAAAATTTAAAAATTTAAATACTAAATTTTAAAAATTTAATTATTAAAACTTTAAATTTTAAAATTTAAAACTTTAAATCCTAAATTTTAAAATTTTAAGTATTAAAATTTTAAATTTAAAAATTTAAAAATTTAAATACTAAATTTTAAAAATTTAATTATTAAAACTCTAAATTTTAGAATTTAAAAATTTAAATTATAAAATTTAAAAATTAAATACTAAATTTTAAAAATTTAATTACTAAACCTTTAAATTTAAAAATTTATAAATTTAAATACCAAATTTTGAAAATTTAATTATTAAAACTTTAAATTTTAAAATTTAAAAATTTAAATACTAAATTTTAAAAATTTAATTATTAAAACTTTACATTATAAAATTTTAAATTTTAAATACTAAATTTTAAAAATTTAAATATTAACACTTTAAATTTAAAAATTTAAAAATTCAAATACCAAATTTTAAAAATTTAAATATTAAAACTTTAAATTTTAAAATTTAAAAATTCAAATACTAAATTTTAAAAATTTAATTATTAAAACTTTAAATTTTAAAATTTAAAAATTTAAATACTAAATTTTAAAAATTTAATTATTAAAACTTTAAATTTTAGAATTTAAAAAGTTAAATTTTAAAATTTAAAAATTTAAATACTAAATTTTAAAAATTTAATTAATAAACCTTTAAATTTTAAAAGTTAAAAATTTAAATTTTAAAATTTAAAAATTAAATACTAAATTTTAAAAATTTAATTACTAAACCTTTAAATTTAAAAATTTAAATACTAAATTTTAAAAATTTAATTATTAAAATTTTAAATTTTAAAATTTAAAAATTTAAATACTAAATTTTAAAAATTTAATTATTAAAACTCTAAATTTTAGAATTTAAAAATTTAAATTTTAAAATTTAAAAATTAAATACTAAATTTTAAAAATTTAATTACTAAACCTTTAAATTTAAAAATTTAAATACTAAATTTTAAAAATTTAATTATTAAAACTTTAAATTTTAAAATTTAAAACTTTAAATCCTAAATTTTAAAAATTTAAGTATTAAAATTTTAAATTTAAAAATTTAAAAATTTAAATACTAAATTTTAAAAATATAATTATTAAAGCTTTAAATTTTAAAATTTAAATACTAAATTTTAAAAATTTAATTATTAAAACTTTAAATTTTAAAATTTAAAAATTTAAATACTAAATTTTAAAAATTTAATTATTAAAACTTTAAATTATAAAATTTTAAATTTTAAATACTAAATTTTAAAAATTTAATTATTAAAACTTTAAATTTTAAAATTTAAAAATTTAAATTTTAAAATTTAAAAATTTAAATACTAAATTTTAAAAATTTAAATATTAAATCTTTAAATTTTAAAATTTAAAAATTTAAATACTAAATTTTAAAAATTTAATTATTAAAACTTTAAATTATAAAATTTTAAATTTTAAATACTTAATTTTAAAAATTTAAATATTAACACTTTAAATTTTAAAATTTAAAAATTCAAATACCAAATTTTAAAAATTTAAATATTAAAACTTTAAATTTTAAAATTTAAAAATTCAAATACTAAATTTTAAAAATTTAATTATTAAAACTTTAAATTTTAAAATTTAAAAATTTAAATACTAAATTTTAAAAATTTAATTATTAAAACTTTAAATTTTAGAATTTTAAAACTTAAATTTAAAAATTTAAAAATTTAAATACTAAATTTTAAAAATTTAATTACTAAACCTTTAAATTTTAAAAGTTAAAAATTTAAATACTAAATTTTAAAATTTAAAAATTTAAATTTCAAAATTTAATAATTTAAATACTAAATTTTAAAAATTTAATTATTAAAACTCTAAATTTTAGAATTTAAAAATTTAAATTATAAAATTTAAAAATTAAATACTAAATTTTAAAAATTTAATTACTAAACCTTTAAATTTAAAAATTTATAAATTTAAATACCAAATTTTGAAAATTTAATTATTAAAATTTTAAATTTAAAAATTTAAAAATTTAAATACTAAATTTTAAAAATTTAATTATTAAAACTTTAAATTTTAAAATTTAAAACTTTAAATCCTAAATTTTAAAAATTTAAGTATTAAAATTTTAAATTTAAAAATTTAAAAATTTAAATACTAAATTTTGAAAATTTAATTATTAAAACTTTAAATTTTAAAATTTAAAAATTTAAATACTAAATTTTAAAAATTTAATTATTAAAACTTTAAATTTTAGAATTTAAAAAGTTAAATTTTAAAATTTAAAAATTTAAATACTAAATTTTAAAAATTTAATTAATAAACCTTTAAATTTTAAAAGTTAAAAATTTAAATTTTAAAATTTAAAAATTAAATACTAAATTTTAAAAATTTAATTACTAAACCTTTAAATTTAAAAATTTAAATACTAAATTTTAAAAATTTAATTATTAAAATTTTAAATATTAAAATTTAAAAATTTAAATACTAAATTTTAAAAATTTAATTATTAAAACTCTAAATTTTAGAATTTAAAAATTTAAATTTTAAAATTTAAAAATTAAATAATAAATTTTAAAAATTTAATTACTAAACCTTTAAATTTAAAAATTTAAATACTAAATTTTAAAAATTTAATTATTAAAATTTTAAATTTTAAAATTTAAAAATTTAAATACTAAATTTTAAAAATTTATTTATTAAAATTTTAAATTTAAAAATTTAAAAATTTAAAAATTTAAATACTAAATTTTAAAAATTTAATTATTAAAACTTTAAATTTTAGAATTTTAAAACTTAAATTTTAAAATTTAAAAATTTAAATACTAAATTTTAAAAATTTAATTACTAAACCTTTAAATTTTAAAAGTTAAAAATTTAAATACTAAATTTTAAAATTTAAAAATTTAAATTTCAAAATTTAATAATTTAAATACTAAATTTTAAAAATTTAATTATTAAAACTCTAAATTTTAGAATTTAAAAATTTAAATTATAAAATTTAAAAATTAAATACTAAATTCTAAAAATTTAATTACTAAACCTTTAAATTTAAAAATTTATAAATTTAAATACCAAATTTTGAAAATTTAATTATTAAAATTTTAAATTTAAAAATTTAAAAATTTAAATACTAAATTTTAAAAATTTAATTATTAAAACTTTAAATTTTAAAATTTAAAACTTTAAATCCTAAATTTTAAAATTTTAAGTATTAAAATTTTAAATTTAAAAATTTAAAAATTTAAATACTAAATTTTAAAAATTTAATTATTAAAACTCTAAATTTTAGAATTTAAAAATTTAAATTATAAAATTTAAAAATTAAATACTAAATTTTAAAAATTTAATTACTAAACCTTTAAATTTAAAAATTTATAAATTTAAATACCAAATTTTGAAAATTTAATTATTAAAACTTTAAATTTTAAAATTTAAAAATTTAAATACTAAATTTTAAAAATTTAATTATTAAAACTTTACATTATAAAATTTTAAATTTTAAATACTAAATTTTAAAAATTTAAATATTAACACTTTAAATTTTAAAATTTAAAAATTCAAATACCAAATTTTAAAAATTTAAATATTAAAACTTTAAATTTTAAAATTTAAAAATTCAAATACTAAATTTTAAAAATTTAATTATTAAAACTTTAAATTTTAAAATTTAAAAATTTAAATACTAAATTTTAAAAATTTAATTATTAAAACTTTAAATTTTAGAATTTAAAAAGTTAAATTTTAAAATTTAAAAATTTAAATACTAAATTTTAAAAATTTAATTAATAAACCTTTAAATTTTAAAAGTTAAAAATTTAAATTTTAAAATTTAAAAATTAAATACTAAATTTTAAAAATTTAATTACTAAACCTTTAAATTTAAAAATTTAAATACTAAATTTTAAAAATTTAATTATTAAAATTTTAAATTTTAAAATTTAAAAATTTAAATACCAAATTTTAAAAATTTAATTATTAAATCTCTAAATTTTAGAATTTAAAAATTTAAATTTTAAAATTTAAAAATTAAATACTAAATTTTAAAAATTTAATTACTAAACCTTTAAATTTAAAAATTTAAATACTAAATTTTAAAAATTTAATTATTAAAACTTTAAATTTTAAAATTTAAAACTTTAAATCCTAAATTTTAAAAATTTAAGTATTAAAATTTTAAATTTAAAAATTTAAAAATTTAAATACTAAATTTTAAAAATATAATTATTAAAGCTTTAAATTTTAAAATTTAAATACTAAATTTTAAAAATTTAATTATTAAAACTTTAAATTTTAAAATTTAAAAATTTAAATACTAAATTTTAAAAATTTAATTATTAAAACTTTAAATTATAAAATTTTAAATTTTAAATACTAAATTTTAAAAATTTAATTATTAAAACTTTAAATTTTAAAATTTAAAAATTTAAATTTTAAAATTTAAAAATTTAAATACTAAATTTTAAAAATTTAAATATTAAATCTTTAAATTTTAAAATTTAAAAATTTAAATACTAAATTTTAAAAATTTAATTATTAAAACTTTAAATTATAAAATTTTAAATTTTAAATACTAAATTTTAAAAATTTAATTATTAAAACTTTAAATTTTAAAATTTAAAAATTGAAATTTTAAAATTTAAAAATTTAAATACTAAATTTTAAAAATTTAAATATTAAAACTTTAAATTTTAAAATTTAAAAATTCAAATACTAAATTTTAAAAATTTAATTATTAAAATTTTAAATTTTAAAATTTAAAAATTTAAATACTAAATTTTAAAAATTTAATTATTAAAACTTTAAATTATAAAATTTTAAATTTTAAATACTAAATTTTAAAAATTTAAATATTAAAACTTTAAATTTTAGAATTTAAAAACTTAAATTTTAAAATTTAAAAATTTAAATACTAAATTTTAAAAATTTAATTACTAAACCTTTAAATTTTAAAAGTTAAAAATATAAATACTAAATTTTAAAATTTAAAAATTTAAATTTTAAAATTTAAAAATTAAATACTAAATTTTAAAAATTTAATTACTAAACCTTTAAATTTTAAAATTTAAAAATTTAAATACTAAATTTTAAAATTTAAAACTTTAGATTTAAAAATTTAAAAATTTAAATACCAAATTTTAAAAATTTAAAAATTTAAATACTAAATTTTAAAAATTTAATTATTAAAACTCTAAATTTTAGAATTTAAAAATTTAAATTTTAAAATTTAAAAATTAAATACTAAATTTTAAAAATTTAATTACTAAACCTTTAAATTTTAAAATTTAAAAATTTAAATATTAAATTTTAAAATTTAAAACTTTAAATTTAAAAATTTATAAATTTAAATACCAAATTTTGAAAATTTAATTATTAAAATTTTAAATTTAAAAATTTAAAAATTTAAATACTAAATTTTAAAAATATAATTATTAAAGCTTTAAATTTTAAAATTTAAATACTAAATTTTAAAAATTTAATTATTAAAACTTTAAATTTTAAAATTTAAAAATTTAAATTTTAAAATTTAAAAATTCAAATACTAAATTTTAAAAATTTAATTATTAAAACTTTAAATTTTAAAATTTAAAAATTTAAATACTAAATTTTAAAAATTTAATTATTAAAATTTTAAATTATAAAATTTTAAATTTTAAATACTAAATTTTAAAAATTTAATTATTAAAACTTTAAATTTTAAAATTTAAAAATTGAAATTTTAAAATTTAAAAATTTAAATACTAAATTTTAAAAATTTAAATATTAAAACTTTAAATTTTAGAATTTAAAAGCTTAAATTTTAAAATTTAAAAATTTAAATACTAAATTTTAAAAATTTAATTACTAAACCTTTAAATTTTAAAAGTTAAAAATTTAAATACTAAATTTTAAAATTTAAAAATTTAAATTTCAAAATTTAAAAATTTAAATACTAAATTTTAAAAATTTAGTTATTAAAACTCTAAATTTTAGAATTTAAAAATTTAAATTTTAAAATTTAAAAATTAAATACTAAATTTTAAAAATTTAATTACTAAACCTTTAAATTTAAAAATTTAAATACTAAATTTTAAAATTTAAAACTTTAAATTTAAAAATTTAAAAATTTAAATACCAAATTTTAAAAATTTAATTATTAAAATTTTAAATTTAAAAATTTAAAAATTTAAATACTAAATTTTAAAAATTTAATTATTAAAACTTTAAATTTTAGAATTTAAAACTTAAATTTTAAAATTTAAAAATTTAAATACTAAATTTTAAAATTTAAAACTTTAAATTTAAAAATTTAAAAATTTAAATATTAAATTTTAAAAATTTAATTAATAAAACTTTAAATTTTAAAATTTAAAAATTTAAATCCTAAATTTTAAAAATTTAATTATTAAAATTTTAAATTTAAAAATTTAAAAATTTAAATACTAAATTTTAAAAATTTAATTATTAAAACTTTAAATTTTAAAATTTAAAAATTTAAAAATTCAAATACTAAATTTTAAAAATTTAATTATTAAAACTTTAAATTTTAAAATTTAAACACTAAATTTTAAAAATTTAATTATTAAAACTTTAAATTTTAAAATTTAAAAATTTAAATACTAAATTTTAAAAATTTAATTATTAAAACTTTAAATTATAAAATTTTAAATTTTAAATACTAAATTTTAAATATATAATTATTAAAACTTTAAATTTTAAAATTTAAAAATTTAAATTTTAAATTTTAAAAATTTAAATACTAAATTTTAAAATTTAAAAATTTAAATTTTAAATTTTAAAAATTTAAATACTAAATTTTAAAAATTTAAATATTAAAACTTTAAATTTTAAAATTTAAAAATTCAAATACTAAATTTTAAAAATTTAATTATAAAAACTTTAAATTTAAAAATTTAAAAATTTAAATACTAAATTTTAAAAATTTAATTATTAAAACTTTAAATTATAAAATTTTAAATTTTAAATACTAAATTTTAAAAATTTAATTATTAAAACTTTAAATTTTAGAATTTAAAAACTTAAATTTTAAAATTTAAAAATTTAAATACTAAATTTTAAAAATTTAATTACTAAACCTTTAAATTTTAAAAGTTAAAAATTTAAATACTAAATTTTAAAATTTAAAAATTTAAATTTCAAAATTTAAAAATTTAAATACTAAATTTTAAAAATTTAATTATTAAAACTCTAAATTTTAGAATTTAAAAATTTAAATTTTAAAATTTAAAAATTAAATACTAAATTTTAAAAATTTAATTACTAAACCTTTAAATTTTAAAATTTAAAAATTTAAACACTAAATTTTAAAATTTAAAACTTTAAATTTAAAAATTTAAAAATTTAAATACCAAATTTTAAAAATTTAAAAATTTAAATACTAAATTTTAAAAATTTAATTATTTAAACTCTAAATTTTAGAATTTAAAAATTTAAATTTTAAAATTTAAAAATTAAATACTAAATTTTAAAAATATAATTACTAAACCTTTAAATTTTAAAATTTAAAAATTTAAAAATTAAATTTTAAAATTTAAAACTTTAAATTTAAAAATTTATAAATTTAAATACCAAATTTTGAAAATTTAATTATTAAAATTTTAAATTTAAAAATTTAAAAATTTAAATACTAAATTTTAAAAATATAATTATTAAAGCTTTAAATTTTAAAATTTAAATACTAAATTTTAAAAATTTAATTATTAAAACTTTAAATTTTAAAATTTAAAAATTTAAATTTTAAAATTTAAAAATTTAAATATTAAATTTTAAAAATTTAAATATTAAAACTTTAAATTTTAAAATTTAAAAATTCAAATACTAAATTTTAAAAATTTAATTATTAAAACTTAAAATTTTAAAATTTAAAAATTTAATTACTAAATTTTAAAAATTTAATTATTAAAATTTTAAATTATAAAATTTTAAATTTTAAATACTAAATTTTAAAAATTTAATTATTAAAACTTTAAATTTTAAAATTTAAAAATTGAAATTTTAAAATTTAAAAATTTAAATACTAAATTTTAAAAATTTAAATATTAAAACTTTAAATTTTAGAATTTAAAAGCTTAAATTTTAAAATTTAAAAATTTAAATATTAAATTTTAAAAATTTAATTACTAAACCTTAAAATTTTAAAAGTTAAAAATTTAAATACTATATTTTAAAATTTAAAAATTTAAATTTCAAAATTTAAAAATTTAAATACTAAATTTTAAAAATTTAGTTATTAAAACTCTAAATTTTAGAACTTAAAAATTTAAATTTTAAAATTTAAAAATTAAATACTAAATTTTAAAAATTTAATTACTAAACCTTTAAATTTAAAAATTTAAATACTAAATTTTAAAATTTAAAACTTTAAATTTAAAAATTTAAAAATTTAAATACCAAATTTTAAAAATTTAATTATTAAAATTTTAAATTTAAAAATTTAAAAATTTAAATACTGAATTTTAAAAATTTAATTATTAAAACTTTAAATTTTAGAATTTAAAACTTAAATTTTAAAATTTAAAAATTTAAATACTAAATTTTAAAATTTAAAACTTTAAATTTAAAAATTTAAAAATTTAAATACTAAATTTTAAAAATTTAATTATTAAAATTTTAAATTTAAAAATTTAAAAATTTAAATATTAAATTTTAAAAATTTAATTATTAAAACTTTAAATTTTAAAATTTAAAAATTTAAATCCTAAATTTTAAAAATTTAATTATTAAAATTTTAAATTTAAAAATTTAAAAATTTAAATACTAAATTTTAAAAATTTAATTATTAAAACTTTAAATTTTAAAATTTAAATAATAAATTTTAAAAATTTAATTATTAAAACTTTAAATTTTAAAATTTAAAAATTTAAATACTAAAATTTAAAAATTTAATTATTAAAACTTTAAATTATAAAATTTTAAATTTTAAATACTAAATTTTAAATATATAATTATTAAAACTTTAAATTTTAAAATTTAAAAATTTAAATTTTAAATTTTAAAAATTTAAATACTAAATTTTAAAAATTTAAATATTAAAACTTTAAATTTTAAAATTTAAAAATTCAAATACTAAATTTTAAAAATTTAATTATAAAAACTTTAAATTTAAAAATTTAAAAATTTAAATACTAAATTTTAAAAATTTAATTATTAAAACTTTAAATTATAAAATTTTAAATTTTAAATACTAAATTTTAAAAATTTAATTATTAAAACTTTAAATTAAAATTAAATTATTAAAAATTTAAATACTAAATTTTAAAAATTTAATTACTAAACCTTTAAATTTTAAAAGTTAAAAATTTAAATACTAAATTTTAAAATTTAAAAATTTAAATTTCAAAATTTAAAAATTTAAATACTAAATTTTAAAAATTTAATTATTAAAACTCTAAATTTTAGAATTTAAAAATTTAAATTTTAAAATTTAAAAATTAAATACTAAATTTTAAAAATTTAATTACTAAACCTTTAAATTTTAAAATTTAAAAATTTAAATACTAAATTTTAAAATTTAAAAATTTAAAAATTTAAATACCAAATTTTAAAAATTTAAAAATTTAAATACTAAATTTTAAAAATTTAATTATTAAAACTCTAAATTTTAGAATTTAAAAATTTAAATTTTAAAATTTAAAAATTAAATACTAAATTTTAAAAATATAATTATTAAACCTTTAAATTTTAAAATTTAAAAATTTAAATATTAAATTTTAAAATTTAAAATTTTAAATTTAAAAATTTATAAATTTAAATACCAAATTTTGAAAATTTAATTATTAAAATTTTAAATTTAAAAATTTAAATACTAAATTTTAAAAATATAATTATTAAAGCTTTAAATTTTAAAATTTAAATACTAAATTTTAAAAATTTAATTATTAAAACTTTAAATTTTAAAATTTAAAAATTTAAATTTTAAAATTTAAAAATTTAAATTTTAAAATTTAAAAATTTAAATATTAAATTTTAAAAATTTAATTATTAAAACTTTAAATTTTAAAATTTAAAAATTCAAATACTAAATTTTAAAAATTTAATTATTAAAACTTTAAATTTTAAAATTTAAAAATTTAAATACTAAATTTTAAAAAATTTAATTATTAAAATTTTAAATTATAAAATTT
Organism: Aethina tumida; assembly: GCF_024364675.1. Lineage (NCBI taxonomy): Eukaryota > Metazoa > Arthropoda > Insecta > Coleoptera > Nitidulidae > Aethina > Aethina tumida. The sequence continues at coordinate 24,573,046 of NC_065435.1, read as the reverse complement.
TAAATTTTAAATACTAAATTTTAAAAATTTAATTATTAAAACTTTAAATTTTAAAATTTAAAAATTGAAATTTTAAAATTTAAAAATTTAAATACTAAATTTTAAAAATTTAATTATTAAAACTTTAAATTTTAGAATTTAAAAACTTAAATTTTAAAATTTAAAAATTTAAATACTAAATTTTAAAAATTTAATTACTAAACCTTTAAATTTTAAAAGTTAAAAATTTAAATACTAAATTTTAAAATTTAAAAATTTAAATTTCAAAATTTAAAAATTTAAATACTAAATTTTAAAAATTTAATTATTAAAACTCTAAATTTAAGAATTTAAAAATTTAAATTTTAAAATTTAAAAATTAAATACTAAATTTTAAAAATATAATTACTAAACCTTTAAATTTTAAAATTTAAAAATTTAAATATTAAATTTTAAAATTTAAAACTTTAAATTTAAAAATTTATAAATTTAAATACCAAATTTTGAATATTTAATTATTAAAATTTTAAATTTAAAAATTTAAAAATTTAAATACTAAATTTTAAAAATTTAATTATTAAAACTTTAAATTTTAAAATTTAAAACTTTAAATCCTAAATTTTAAAAATTTAATTATTAAAATTTTAAATTTAAAAATTTAAAAATTTAAATACTAAATTTTAAAAATATAATTATTAAAGCTTTAAATTTTAAAATTTAAATACTAAATTTTAAAAATTTAATTATTAAAACTTTAAATTTTAAAATTTAAAAATTTAAATACTAAATTTTAAAAATTTAATTGTTAAAACTTTAAATTATAAAATTTTAAATTTTAAATACTAAATTTTAAAAATTTAATTATTAAAACTTTAAATTTTAAAATTTAAAAATTTAAATTTTAAAATTTAAAAATTTAAATACTAAATTTTAAAAATATAATAATTAAAGCTTTAAATTTTAAAATTTAAATACTAAATTTTAAAAATTTAATTATTAAAATTTTAAATTTTAAAATTTAAAAATTTAAATTTTAAATTTTAAAAATTTAAATACTAAATTTTAAAAATTTAAATATTAAAACTTTAAATTTTAAAATTTAAAAATTCAAATACTAAATTTTAAAAATTTAATTATAAAAACTTTAAATTTAAAAATTTAAAAATTTAAATCCTAAATTTTAAAAATTTAATTATTAAAACTTTAAATTATAAAATTTTAAATTTTAAATACTAAATTTTAAAAATTTAATTATTAAAACTTTAAATTTTAAAATTTAAAAATTTAAAAATTCAAATACTAAATTTTAAAAATTTAATTATTAAAACTTTAAATTTTAAAATTTAAATACTAAATTTTAAAAATTTAATTATTAAAACTTTAAATTTTACAATTTAAAAATTTAAATTTTAAATTTTAAAAATTTAAATACTAAATTTTAAAAATTTAAATATTAAAACTTTAAATTTTAAAATTTAAAAATTCAAATACTAAATTTTAAAAATTTAATTATAAAAACTTTAAATTTAAAAATTTAAAAATTTAAATCCTAAATTTTAAAAATTTAATTATTAAAACTTTAAATTATAAAATTTTAAATTTTAAATACTAAATTTTAAATATATAATTATTAAAACTTTAAATTTTAAAATTTAAAAATTTAAATTTTAAATTTTAAAAATTTAAATACTAAATTTTAAAAATTTAAATATTAAAACTTTAAATTTTAAAATTTAAAAATTCAAATAATAAATTTTAAAAATTTAATTATTAAAACTTTAAATTTTAAAATTTAAAAATTTAAATACTAAATTTTAAAAATATAATAATTAAAGCTTTAAATTTTAAAATTTAAATACTAAATTTTAAAAATTTAATTATTAAAACTTTAAATTTTAAAATTTAAAAATTTAAATTTTAAATTTTAAAAATTTAAATACTAAATTTTAAAAATTTAAATATTAAAACTTTAAATTTTAAAATTTAAAAATTCAAATACTAAATTTTAAAAATTTAATTATAAAAACTTTAAATTTAAAAATTTAAAAATTTAAATCCTAAATTTTAAAAATTTAATTATTAAAACTTTAAATTATAAAATTTTAAATTTTAAATACTAAATTTTAAAAATTTAATTATTAAAACTTTAAATTTTAAAATTTAAAAATTTAAAAATTCAAATACTAAATTTTAAAAATTTAATTATTAAAACTTTAAATTTTAAAATTTAAATACTAAATTTTAAAAATTTAATTATTAAAACTTTAAATTTTACAATTTAAAAATTTAAATTTTAAATTTTAAAAATTTAAATACTAAATTTTAAAAATTTAAATATTAAAACTTTAAATTTTAAAATTTAAAAATTCAAATACTAAATTTTAAAAATTTAATTATAAAAACTTTAAATTTAAAAATTTAAAAATTTAAATCCTAAATTTTAAAAATTTAATTATTAAAACTTTAAATTATAAAATTTTAAATTTTAAATACTAAATTTTAAATATATAATTATTAAAACTTTAAATTATAAAATTTTAAATTTTAAATAATAAATTATAAAAATGTAATTATTAAAACTTTAAATTTTAAAATTTAAAAATTTTAAAATTTAAATACTAAATTTTAAAAATTTAATTATTATAACTTTAAATTATAAAATTTTAAATTAAATACTAAATTTTAAAAATTTAATTAATAAAACTTTAAATTTTAAAATTTATAAATTTAAATAATAAATTTTAAAAATTTAATTATTAAAACATTAAATTATAAAATTTTAAATTTTAAATACTAAATTTTAAAAATTTAATTATTAAAACTTTAAATTTTAAAATTTAAAAATTTAAATACTAAATTTTAAGAATTTAAATATTAACACTTTAAATTTTAAAATTTAAAAATTCAAATACTAAATTTTAAAAATTTAATTATTAAAACTTTAAATTATAAAATTTTAAATTTTAAATACTAAATTTTAAAAATTTAATTATTAAAACTTTAAATTTTAGAATTTAAAAACTTAAATTTTAAAATTTAAAAATTTAAATACTAAATTTTAAAAATTTAAATACTAAATTTTAAAAATTAAATTATTAAAACTCTAAATTTTAGATTTTAAAAATTTAAATTTTAAAATTTAAAAATTAAATACTAAATTTTAAAAATTTAATTACTAAACCTTTAAGTTTTAAAATTTAAAAATTTAAATATTAAATTTTAAAATTTAAAACTTTAAATTTAAAAATTTATAAATTTAAATACCAAATTTTGAAAATTTAATTATTAAAATTTTAAATTTAAAAATTTAATTATTAAAACTTTAAATTTTAAAATTTAAAACTTTAAATCCTAAATTTTAAAAATTTAATTATTAAAATTTTAAATTTAAAAATTTAAAAATTTAAATACTAAATTTTAAAAATATAATAATTAAAGCTTTAAATTTTAAAATTTAAATACTAAATTTTAAAAATTTAATTGTTAAAACTTTAAACTTTAAAATTTAAAAATTTAAATACTAAATTTTAAAAATTTAAATATTAACACTTTAAATTTTAAAATTTAAAAATTCACATACTAAATTTTAAAAATTTAATTATTAAAACTTTAAATTTTAAAATTTAAAAATTTAAAAATTTAAATACTAAATTTTAAAAATTTAATTATTAAAACTATAAATTATAAAATTTTAAATTTTAAATACTAAATTTTAAAAATTTAATTATTAAAACTTTAAATTATAAAATTTTAAATTTTAAATACTAAATTTTAAAAATTTAATTATTAAAACTTTAAATTTTAAAATTTAAAAATTTAAATACTAAATTTTAAAAATTTAAATATTAAAACTTTAAATTTTAAAATTTAAAAATTCAAATACTAAATTTTAAAAATTTAATTATTAAAACTTTAAATTTTAAAATTTAAAAATTTAAAAATTTAAATAATAAATTTTAAAAATTTAATTATTAAAACTATAAATTATAAAATTTTAAATTTTAAATACTAAATTTTAAAAATTTAATTATTGAAACTTTAAATTATAAAATTTTAAATTTTAAATACTAAATTTTAAAAATTTAATTATTAAAACTTTAAATTTTAAAATTTAAAAATTTAAATTTTAAAATTTAAAAATTTAAATACTAAATTTAAAAATTTAAATATTAAAACTTTAAATTTTAAAATTTAAAAATTCAAATACTAAATTTTAAAAATTTAATTATTAAAACTTTAAATTTTAAAATTTAAAAATTTAAATTTTAAAATTTAAAAATTTAAATACTAAATTTTAAAAATTTAAATATTAAAACTTTAAATTTTAAACTTTAAAAATTCAAATACTAAATTTTAAAAATTTAATTATTAAAATTTTAAATTTTAAAATTTAAATATTTAAATACTAAATTTTAAAAATTTAATTATTAAAACTTTAAATTATAAAATTTTAAATTTTAAATACTAAATTTTAAAAATTTAATTATTAAAACTTAAAATTTTAAAATTTAAAAATTGAAAATTTAAAATTTAAAAATTCAAATACTAAATTTTAAAAATTTAATTATTAAAACTTTAAATTTTAAAATTTAAAAATTTAAATACCAAATTTTAAAAATTTAATTATTAAAACTTTAAATTATAAAATTTTAAATTTTAAATACTAAATTTTAAAAATTTAAATATTAAAACTTTAAATTTTAGAATTTAAAAGCTTTAATTTTAAAATTTAAAAATTTAAATACTAAATTTTAAAAATTTAATTACTAAACCTTTAAATTTTAAAAGTTAAAAATTTAAATACTACATTTTAAAATTTAAAAATTTAAATTTCAAAATTTAAAAATTTAAATACTAAATTTTAAAAATTTAATTATTAAAACTTTAAATTTTAAAATTTAAAAATTTAAAAATTCAAATACTAAATTTTAAAAATTTAATTATTAAAACTTTAAATTTTAAAATTTAAATACTAAATTTTAAAAATTTAATTATTAAAACTTTAAATTTTAAAATTTAAAAATTTAAATTTTAAATTTTAAAAATTTAAATACTAAATTTTAAAAATTTAAATATTAAAACTTTAAATTTTAAAATTTAAAAATTCAAATACTAAATTTTAAAAATTTAATTATAAAAACTTTAAATTTAAAAATTTAAAAATTTAAATCCTAAATTTTAAAAATTTAATTATTAAAACTTTAAATTATAAAATTTTAAATTTTAAATACTAAATTTTAAATATATAATTATTAAAACTTTAAATTTTAAAATTTAAAAATTTAAATTTTAAATTTTAAAAATTTAAATACTAAATTTTAAAAATTTAAATATTAAAACTTTAAATTTTAAAATTTAAAAATTCAAATACTAAATTTTAAAAATTTAATTATAAAAACTTTAAATTTAAAAATTTAAAAATTTAAATACTAAATTTTAAAAATTTAATTATTAAAACTTTAAATTATAAAATTTTAAATTTTAAATACTAAATTATAAAAATTTAATTATTAAAACTTTAAATTTTAAAATTTAAAAATTTTAAAATTTAAATACTAAATTTTAAAAATTTAATTATTATAACTTTAAATTATAAAATTTTAAATTAAATACTAAATTTTAAAAATTTAATTAATAAAACTTTAAATTTTAAAATTTATAAATTTAAATAATAAATTTTAAAAATTTAATTATTAAAACTTTAAATTATAAAATTTTAAATTTTAAATACTAAATTTTAAAAATTTAATTATTAAAACTTTAAATTTTAAAATTTAAAAATTTAAATACTAAATTTTAAAAATTTAAATATTAACACTTTAAAATTTAAAATTTAAAAATTCAAATACTAAATTTTAAAAATTTAATTATTAAAACTTTAAATTATAAAATTTTAAATTTTAAATACTAAATTTTAAAAATTTAATTATTAAAACTTTAAATTTTAGAATTTAAAAACTTAAATTTTAAAATTTAAAAATTTAAATACTAAATTTTAAAAATTTAAATACTAAATTTTAAAAATTAAATTATTAAAACTCTAAATTTTAGATTTTAAAAATTTAAATTTTAAAATTTAAAAATTAAATACTAAATTTTAAAAATTTAATTACTAAACCTTTAAATTTTAAAATTTAAAACTTTAAATTTAAAAATTTATAAATTTAAATACCAAATTTTGAAAATTTAATTATTAAAATTTTAAATTTAAAAATTTAATTATTAAAACTTTAAATTTTAAAATTTAAAAATTTAAATACTAAATTTTAAAAATTTAAATATTAAAACTTTAAATTTTAAAATTTAAAAATTCAAATACTAAATTTTAAAAATTTAATTATTAAAACTTTAAATTTTAAAATTTAAAAATTTAAATACCAAATTTTAAAAATTTAATTATTAAAACTTTAAATTATAAAATTTTAAATTTTAAATACTAAATTTTAAAAATTTAAATATTAAAACTTTAAATTTTAGAATTTAAAAGCTTTAATTTTAAAATTTAAAAATTTAAATACTAAATTTTAAAAATTTAATTACTAAACCTTTAAATTTTAAAAGTTAAAAATTTAAATACTACATTTTAAAATTTAAAAATTTAAATTTCAAAATTTAAAAATTTAAATACTAAATTTTAAAAATTTAATTATTAAAACTTTAAATTTTAAAATTTAAAAATTTAAAAATTCAAATACTAAATTTTAAAAATTTAATTATTAAAACTTTAAATTTTAAAATTTAAATACTAAATTTTAAAAATTTAATTATTAAAACTTTAAATTTTAAAATTTAAAAATTTAAATTTTAAATTTTAAAAATTTAAATACTAAATTTTAAAAATTTAAATATTAAAACTTTAAATTTTAAAATTTAAAAATTCAAATACTAAATTTTAAAAATTTAATTATAAAAACTTTAAATTTAAAAATTTAAAAATTTAAATCCTAAATTTTAAAAATTTAATTATTAAAACTTTAAATTATAAAATTTTAAATTTTAAATACTAAATTTTAAATATATAATTATTAAAACTTTAAATTTTAAAATTTAAAAATTTAAATTTTAAATTTTAAAAATTTAAATACTAAATTTTAAAAATTTAAATTTTAAAACTTTAAATTTTAAAATTTAAAAATTCAAATACTAAATTTTAAAAATTTAATTATAAAAACTTTAAATTTAAAAATTTAAAAATTTAAATCCTATATTTTAAAAATTTAATTATTAAAACTTTAAATTATAAAATTTTAAATTTTAAATACTAAATTTTAAAAATTTAATTATTAAAACTTTAAATTTTAAAATTTAAAAATTTAAAAATTCAAATACTAAATTTTAAAAATTTAATTATTAAAACTTTAAATTTTAAAATTTAAATACTAAATTTTAAAAATTTAATTATTAAAACTTTAAATTTTACAATTTAAAAATTTAAATTTTAAATTTTAAAAATTTAAATACTAAATTTTAAAAATTTAAATATTAAAACTTTAAATTTTAAAATTTAAAAATTCAAATACTAAATTTTAAAAATTTAATTATAAAAACTTTAAATTTAAAAATTTAAAAATTTAAATCCTAAATTTTAAAAATTTAATTATTAAAACTTTAAATTATAAAATTTTAAATTTTAAATACTAAATTTTAAATATATAATTATTAAAACTTTAAATTATAAAATTTTAAATTTTAAATAATAAATTATAAAAATGTAATTATTAAAACTTTAAATTTTAAAATTTAAAAATTTTAAAATTTAAATACTAAATTTTAAAAATTTAATTATTATAACTTTAAATTATAAAATTTTAAATTAAATACTAAATTTTAAAAATTTAATTAATAAAACTTTAAATTTTAAAATTTATAAATTTAAATAATAAATTTTAAAAATTTAATTATTAAAACTTTAAATTATAAAATTTTAAATTTTAAATACTAAATTTTAAAAATTTAATTATTAAAACTTTAAATTTTAAAATTTAAAAATTTAAATACTAAATTTTAAGAATTTAAATATTAACACTTTAAATTTTAAAATTTAAAAATTCAAATACTAAATTTTAAAAATTTAATTATTAAAACTTTAAATTATAAAATTTTAAATTTTAAATACTAAATTTTAAAAATTTAATTATTAAAACTTTAAATTTTAGAATTTAAAAACTTAAATTTTAAAATTTAAAAATTTAAATACTAAATTTTAAAAATTTAAATACTAAATTTTAAAAATTAAATTATTAAAACTCTAAATTTTAGATTTTAAAAATTTAAATTTTAAAATTTAAAAATTAAATACTAAATTTTAAAAATTTAATTACTAAACCTTTAAGTTTTAAAATTTAAAAATTTAAATATTAAATTTTAAAATTTAAAACTTTAAATTTAAAAATTTATAAATTTAAATACCAAATTTTGAAAATTTAATTATTAAAATTTTAAATTTAAAAATTTAATTATTAAAACTTTAAATTTTAAAATTTAAAACTTTAAATCCTAAATTTTAAAAATTTAATTATTAAAATTTTAAATTTAAAAATATAAAAATTTAAATACTAAATTTTAAAAATATAATAATTAAAGCTTTAAATTTTAAAATTTAAATACTAAATTTTAAAAATTTAATTGTTAAAACTTTAAACTTTAAAATTTAAAAATTTAAATACTAAATTTTAAAAATTTAAATATTAACACTTTAAATTTTAAAATTTAAAAATTCACATACTAAATTTTAAAAATTTAATTATTAAAACTTTAAATTTTAAAATTTAAAAATTTAAAAATTTAAATACTAAATTTTAAAAATTTAATTATTAAAACTATAAATTATAAAATTTTAAATTTTAAATACTAAATTTTAAAAATTTAATTATTAAAACTTTAAATTATAAAATTTTAAATTTTAAATACTAAATTTTAAAAATTTAATTATTAAAACTTTAAATTTTAAAATTTAAAAATTTAAATACTAAATTTTAAAAATTTAAATATTAAAACTTTAAATTTTAAAATTTAAAAATTCAAATACTAAATTTTAAAAATTTAATTATTAAAACTTTAAATTTTAAAATTTAAAAATTTAAAAATTTAAATAATAAATTTTAAAAATTTAATTATTAAAACTATAAATTATAAAATTTTAAATTTTAAATACTAAATTTTAAAAATTTAATTATTGAAACTTTAAATTATAAAATTTTAAATTTTAAATACTAAATTTTAAAAATTTAATTATTAAAACTTTAAATTTTAAAATTTAAAAATTTAAATTTTAAAATTTAAAAATTTAAATACTAAATTTAAAAATTTAAATATTAAAACTTTAAATTTTAAAATTTAAAAATTCAAATACTAAATTTTAAAAATTTAATTATTAAAACTTTAAATTTTAAAATTTAAAAATTTAAATTTTAAAATTTAAAAATTTAAATACTAAATTTTAAAAATTTAAATATTAAAACTTTAAATTTTAAACTTTAAAAATTCAAATACTAAATTTTAAAAATTTAATTATTAAAATTTTAAATTTTAAAATTTAAATATTTAAATACTAAATTTTAAAAATTTAATTATTAAAACTTTAAATTATAAAATTTTAAATTTTAAATACTAAATTTTAAAAATTTAATTATTAAAACTTAAAATTTTAAAATTTAAAAATTGAAATTTTAAAATTTAAAAATTCAAATACTAAATTTTAAAAATTTAATTATTAAAACTTTAAATTTTAAAATTTAAAAATTTAAATACCAAATTTTAAAAATTTAATTATTAAAACTTTAAATTATAAAATTTTAAATTTTAAATACTAAATTTTAAAAATTTAAATATTAAAACTTTAAATTTTAGAATTTAAAAGCTTTAATTTTAAAATTTAAAAATTTAAATACTAAATTTTAAAAATTTAATTACTAAACCTTTAAATTTTAAAAGTTAAAAATTTAAATACTACATTTTAAAATTTAAAAATTTAAATTTCAAAATTTAAAAATTTAAATACTAAATTTTAAAAATTTAATTATTAAAACTTTAAATTTTAAAATTTAAAAATTTAAAAATTCAAATACTAAATTTTAAAAATTTAATTATTAAAACTTTAAATTTTAAAATTTAAATACTAAATTTTAAAAATTTAATTATTAAAACTTTAAATTTTAAAATTTAAAAATTTAAATTTTAAATTTTAAAAATTTAAATACTAAATTTTAAAAATTTAAATATTAAAACTTTAAATTTTAAAATTTAAAAATTCAAATACTAAATTTTAAAAATTTAATTATAAAAACTTTAAATTTAAAAATTTAAAAATTTAAATCCTAAATTTTAAAAATTTAATTATTAAAACTTTAAATTATAAAATTTTAAATTTTAAATACTAAATTTTAAATATATAATTATTAAAACTTTAAATTTTAAAATTTAAAAATTTAAATTTTAAATTTTAAAAATTTAAATACTAAATTTTAAAAATTTAAATATTAAAACTTTAAATTTTAAAATTTAAAAATTCAAATACTAAATTTTAAAAATTTAATTATAAAAACTTTAAATTTAAAAATTTAAAAATTTAAATACTAAATTTTAAAAATTTAATTATTAAAACTTTAAATTATAAAATTTTAAATTTTAAATACTAAATTATAAAAATTTAATTATTAAAACTTTAAATTTTAAAATTTAAAAATTTTAAAATTTAAATACTAAATTTTAAAAATTTAATTATTATAACTTTAAATTATAAAATTTTAAATTAAATACTAAATTTTAAAAATTTAATTAATAAAACTTTAAATTTTAAAATTTATAAATTTAAATAATAAATTTTAAAAATTTAATTATTAAAACTTTAAATTATAAAATTTTAAATTTTAAATACTAAATTTTAAAAATTTAATTATTAAAACTTTAAATTTTAAAATTTAAAAATTTAAATACTAAATTTTAAAAATTTAAATATTAACACTTTAAAATTTAAAATTTAAAAATTCAAATACTAAATTTTAAAAATTTAATTATTAAAACTTTAAATTATAAAATTTTAAATTTTAAATACTAAATTTTAAAAATTTAATTATTAAAACTTTAAATTTTAGAATTTAAAAACTTAAATTTTAAAATTTAAAAATTTAAATACTAAATTTTAAAAATTTAAATACTAAATTTTAAAAATTAAATTATTAAAACTCTAAATTTTAGATTTTAAAAATTTAAATTTTAATATTTAAAAATTAAATACTAAATTTTAAAAATTTAATTACTAAACCTTTAAATTTTAAAATTTAAAAATTTAAATATTAAATTTTAAAATTTAAAACTTTAAATTTAAAAATTTATAAATTTAAATAACAAATTTTGAAAATTTAATTATTAAAATTTTAAATTTAAAAATTTAATTATTAAAACTTTAAATTTTAAAATTTAAAAATTTAAATACTAAATTTTAAAAATTTAAATATTAAAACTTTAAATTTTAAAATTTAAAAATTCAAATACTAAATTTTAAAAATTTAATTATTAAAACTTTAAATTTTAAAATTTAAAAATTTAAATACCAAATTTTAAAAATTTAATTATTAAAACTTTAAATTATAAAATTTTAAATTTTAAATACTAAATTTTAAAAATTTAAATATTAAAACTTTAAATTTTAGAATTTAAAAGCTTTAATTTTAAAATTTAAAAATTTAAATACTAAATTTTAAAAATTTAATTACTAAACCTTTAAATTTTAAAAGTTAAAAATTTAAATACTACATTTTAAAATTTAAAAATTTAAATTTCAAAATTTAAAAATTTAAATACTAAATTTTAAAAATTTAATTATTAAAACTTTAAATTTTAAAATTTAAAAATTTAAAAATTCAAATACTAAATTTTAAAAATTTAATTATTAAAACTTTAAATTTTAAAATTTAAATACTAAATTTTAAAAATTTAATTATTAAAACTTTAAATTTTAAAATTTAAAAATTTAAATTTTAAATTTTAAAAATTTAAATACTAAATTTTAAAAATTTAAATATTAAAACTTTAAATTTTAAAATTTAAAAATTCAAATACTAAATTTTAAAAATTTAATTATAAAAACTTTAAATTTAAAAATTTAAAAATTTAAATCCTAAATTTTAAAAATTTAATTATTAAAACTTTAAATTATAAAATTTTAAATTTTAAATACTAAATTTTAAATATATAATTATTAAAACTTTAAATTTTAAAATTTAAATATTTAAATTTTAAATTTTAAAAATTTAAATACTAAATTTTAAAAATTTAAATATTAAAACTTTAAATTTTAAAATTTAAAAATTCAAATACTAAATTTTAAAAATTTAATTATAAAAACTTTAAATTTAAAAATTTAAAAATTTAAATACTAAATTTTAAAAATTTAATTATTAAAACTTTAAATTATAAAATTTTAAATTTTAAATACTAAATTATAAAAATTTAATTATTAAAACTTTAAATTTTAAAATTTAAAAATTTTAAAATTTAAATACTAAATTTTAAAAATTTAATTATTATAACTTTAAATTATAAAATTTTAAATTAAATACTAAATTTTAAAAATTTAATTAACAAAACTTTAAATTTTAAAATTTATAAATTTAAATAATAAATTTTAAAAATTTAATTATTGAAACTTTAAATTATAAAATTTTAAATTTTAAATACTAAATTTTAAAAATTTAATTATTAAAACTTTAAATTTTAAAATTTAAAAATTTAAATACCAAATTTTAAAAATTTAAATATTAACACTTTAAATTTTAAAATTTAAAAATTCAAATACTAAATTTTAAAAATTTAATTATTAAAACTTTAAATTATAAAATTTTAAATTTTAAATACTAAATTTTAAAAATTTAATTATTAAAACTTTAAATTTTAGAATTTAAAAACTTAAATTTTAAAATTTAAAAATTTAAATACTAAATTTTAAAAATTTAAATACTAAATTTTAAAAATTAAATTATTAAAACTCTAAATTTTAGATTTTAAAAATTTAAATTTTAAAATTTAAAAATTAAATACTAAATTTTAAAAATTTAATTACTAAACCTTTAAATTTTAAAATTTAAAAATTTAAATATTAAATTTTAAAATTTAAAACTTTAAATTTAAAAATTTATAAATTTAAATACCAAATTTTGAAAATTTAATTATTAAAATTTTAAATTTAAAAATTTAATTATTAAAACATTAAATTTTAAAATTTAAAACTTTAAATCCTAAATTTTAAAAATTTAATTATTAAAATTTTAAATTTAAAAATTTAAAAATTTAAATACTAAATTTTAAAAATATAATAATTAAAGCTTTAAATTTTAAAATTTAAATACTAAATTTTAAAAATTTAATTATTAAAACTTTAAACTTTAAAATTTAAAAATTTAAATACTAAATTTTAAAAATTTAAATATTAACACTTTAAATTTTAAAATTTAAAAATTCACATACTAAATTTTAAAAATTTAATTATTAAAACTTTAAATTTTAAAATTTAAAAATTTAAAAATTTAAATACTAAATTTTAAAAATTTAATTATTAAAACTATAAATTATAAAATTTTAAATTTTAAATACTAAATTTTAAAAATTTAATTATTAAAACTTTAAATTATAAAATTTTAAATTTTAAATACTAAATTTTAAAAATTTAATTTTTAAAACTTTAAATTTTAAAATTTAAAAATTTAAATTTTAAAATTTAAAAATTTAAATACTAAATTTTAAAAATTTAAATATTAAAACTTTAAATTTTAAAATTTAAAAATTTAAAAATTTAAATACTAAATTTTAAAAATTTAATTATTAAAACTATAAATTATAAAATTTTAAATTTTAAATACTAAATTTTAAAAATTTAATTATTGAAACTTTAAATTATAAAATTTTAAATTTTAAATACTAAATTTTAAAAATTTAATTATTAAAACTTTAAATTTTAAAATTTAAAAATTTAAATTTTAAAATTTAAAAATTAAATACTAAATTTTAAAAATTTAAATATTAAAACTTTAAATTTTAAAATTTAAAAATTCAAATACTAAATTTTAAAAATTTAATTATTAAAACTTTAAATTTTAAAATTTGAAAATTTAAATTTTAAAATTTAAAAATTTAAATACTAAATTTTAAAAATTTAAATATTAAAACTTTAAATTTTAAACTTTAAAAATTCAAATACTAAATTTTAAAAATTTAATTATTAAAACTTTAAATTTTAAAATTTAAATATTTAAATACTAAATTTTAAAAATTTAATTATTAAAACTTTAAATTATAAAATTTTAAATTTTAAATACTAAATTTTAAAAATTTAATTATTAAAACATAAAATTTTAAAAATTCAAATACTAAATTAATTTAAAATTTAATTTGAATTTAATTTAAAAATTGAAATTTTAAAATTTAAAAATTTAAATACTAAATTTTAAAAATTTAAATATTAAAACTTTAAATTTTAAAATTTAAAAATTCAAATACTAAATTTTAAAAATTTAATTATTAAAACTTTAAATTTTAAAATTTAAAAATTTAAATACCAAATTTTAAAAATTTAATTATTAAAACTTTAAATTATAAAATTTTAAATTTTAAATACTAAATTTTAAAAATTTAAATATTAAAACTTTAAATTTTAGAATTTAAAAGCTTTAATTTTAAAATTTAAAAATTTAAATACTAAATTTTAAAAATTTAATTACTAAACCTTTAAATTTTAAAAGTTAAAAATTTAAATACTACATATTAAAAATTTAATTATTAAAACTTTAAATTTAAAAATTTATAAATTTAAATACCAAATTTTGAAAATTTAATTATTAAAATTTTAAATTTAAAAATTTAAAAATTTAAATACTAAATTTTAAAAATTTAATTATTAAAACTTTAAATTTTAAAATTTAAAACTTTAAATCCTAAATTTTAAAAATTTAATTATTAAAACTTTAAATTTTAAAATTTAAAAATTTAAATACTAAATTTTAAAAATTTAATTATTAAAACTTTAAATTATAAAATTTTAAATTTTAAATACTAAATTTTAAAAATTTAATTATTAAAACTTTAAATTTTAAAATTTAAAAATTTAAATTTTAAAATTTAAAAATTCAAATACTAAATTTTAAAAATTTATTTATTAAAACTTTAAATTTTAAAATTTAAAAATTTAAATACTAAATTTTAAAAATTTAATTATTAAAACTTTAAATTATAAAATTTTAAATTTTAAATACTAAATTTTAAAAATTTAATTATTAAAACTTTAAATTTTAAAATTTAAAAATTGAAATTTTAAAATTTTAAAATTTAAATACTAAATTTTAAAAATTTAAATATTAAAATTTTAAATTTTAAAATTTAAAAATTCAAATACTAAATTTTAAAAATTAAATTATAAAAACTTTAAATTTAAAAATTTAAAAATTTAAATACTAAATTTTAAAAATTTAATTATTAAAACTTTAAATTATAAAATTTTAAATTTTAAATACTAAATTTTAAAAATTTAATTACTAAACCTTTAAATTTTAAAAGTTAAAAATTTAAATACTAAATTTTAAAATTTAAAAATTTAAATTTCAAAATTTTAAAATTTAAATACTAAATTTTAAAAATTTAATTATTAAAACTCTAAATTTTAGAATTTAAAAATTTAAATTTTAAAATTTAAAAATTAGATACTAAATTTTAAAAATTTAATTACTAAACCTTTAAATTTTAAAATTTAAAAATTTAAATACTAAATTTTAAAATTTAAAAATTTAAATTTCAAAATTTAAAAATTTAAATACTAAATTTTAAAAATTTAGTTATTAAAACTCTAAATTTTAGAATTTAAAAATTTAAATTTAAAAATTTAAAAATTAAATACTAAATTTTAAAAATTTAATTATTAAAATTTTAAATTTAAAAATTTAAAAATTTAAATATTAAATTTTAAAAATTTAATTATTAAAACTTTAAATTTTAAAATTTAAAAATTTAAATCCTATATTTTAAAAATTTAATTATTAAAATTTTAAATTTAAAAATTTAAAAAT
Source organism: Aethina tumida (assembly GCF_024364675.1). Lineage (NCBI taxonomy): Eukaryota > Metazoa > Arthropoda > Insecta > Coleoptera > Nitidulidae > Aethina > Aethina tumida. The sequence goes on along the minus strand of NC_065435.1, from coordinate 24,557,015 downwards.
TTAAATACTAAATTTTAAAAATTTTATTATTAAAACTTTAAATTTTAAAATTTAAAAATTCAAATACTAAATTTTAAAAATTTAATTATTAAAACTTTAAATTTTAAAATTTAAATACTAAATTTTAAAAATTTAATTATTAAGACTTTAAATTTTAAAATTTAAAAATTTAAATACTAAATTTTAAAAATTTAAATATTAACACTTTAAATTTTAAAATTTAAAAATTCACATACTAAATTTTAAAAATTTAATTATTAAAACTTTAAATTTTAGAATTTAAAAACTTAAATTATAAAATTTAAAAATTTAAATACTAAATTTTAAAAATTTAATTACCAAACCTTTAAATTTTAAAAGTTAAAAATTTAAATACTAAATTTTAAAATTTCAAAATTTAAATTTCAAAATTTAAAAATTTAAATACTAAATTTTAAAAATTAAATTATTAAAACTCTAAATTTTAGATTTTAAAAATTTAAATTTTAAAATTTAAAAATTAAATACTAAATTTTAAAAATTTAATTACTAAACCTTTAAATTTTAAAATTTAAAAATTTAAATATTAAATTTTAAAATTTAAAACTTTAAATTTAAAAATTTATAAATTTAAATACCAAATTTTGAAAATTTAATTATTAAAATTTTAAATTTAAAAATTTAAAAATTTAAATACTAAATTTTAAAAATTTTATTATTAAAACTTTAAATTTTAAAATTTAAAAATTTAAAAATTCAAATACTAAATTTTAAAAATTTAATTATTAAAACTTTAAATTTTAAAATTTAAATACTAAATTTTAAAAATTTAATTATTAAGACTTTAAATTTTAAAATTTAAAAATTTAAATACTAAATTTTAAAAATTTAAATATTAACACTTTAAATTTTAAAATTTAAAAATTCACATACTAAATTTTAAAAATTTAATTATTAAAACTTTAAATTTTAGAATTTAAAAACTTAAATTATAAAATTTAAAAATTTAAATACTAAATTTTAAAAATTTAATTACCAAACCTTTAAATTTTAAAAGTTAAAAATTTAAATACTAAATTTTAAAATTTCAAAATTTAAATTTCAAAATTTAAAAATTTAAATACTAAATTTTAAAAATTAAATTATTAAAACTCTAAATTTTAGATTTTAAAAATTTAAATTTTAAAATTTAAAAATTAAATACTAAATTTTAAAAATTTAATTACTAAACCTTTAAATTTTAAAATTTAAAAATTTAAATATTAAATTTTAAAATTTAAAACTTTAAATTTAAAAATTTATAAATTTAAATACCAAATTTTGAAAATTTAATTATTAAAATTTTAAATTTAAAAATTTAAAAATTTAAATACTAAATTTTAAAAATTTAATTATTAAAACTTTAAATTTTAAAATTTAAAAATTTTAAAATTTAGATACTAAATTTTAAAAATATAATAATTAAAGCTTTAAATTTTAAAATTTAAATACTAAATTTTAAAAATTTAATTATTAAAACTTTAAATTTTAAAATTTAAAAATTTAAATACTAAATTTTAAAAATTTAATTATTAAAACTTTAAATTATAAAATTTTAAATTTTAAATACTAAATTTTAAAAATTTAATTATTAAAACTTTAAATTTTAAAATTTAAAAATTTAAATTTTAAAATTTAAAAATTCAAATACTAAATTTTAAAAATTTAATTATTAAAACTTTAAATTTCAAAATTTAAAAATTTAAATACTAAATTTTAAAAATTTAATTATTAAAACTTTAAGTTATAAAATTTTAAATTTTAAATACTAAATTTTAAAAATTTAATTATTAAAACTTTAAATTTTAAAATTTAAAAATTGAAATTTTAAAATTTTAAAATTTAAATACTAAATTTTAAAAATTTAAATATTAAAACTTTAAATTTTAAAATTTAAAAATTCAAATACTAAATTTTAAAAATTAAATTATAAAAACTTTAAATTTAAAAATTTAAAAATTTAAATAATAAATTTTAAAAATTTAATTATTAAAACTTTAAATTATAAAATTTTAAATTTTAAATACTAAATTTTAAAAATTTAATTATTAAAACTTTAAATTTTAGAATTTAAAAACTTAAATTTTAAAATTTAAAAATTTAAATACTAAATTTTAAAAATTTAATTACCAAACCTTTAAATTTTAAAAGTTAAAAATTTAAATACTAAATTTTAAAATTTAAAAATTTAAATTTCAAAATTTAAAAATTTAAATACTAAATTTTAAAAATTAAATTATTAAAACTCTAAATTTTAGATTTTAAAAATTTAAATTTTAAAATTTAAAAATTAAATACTAAATTTTAAAAATTTAATTACTAAACCTTTAAATTTTAAAATTTAAAAATTTAAATACTAAATTTTAAAATTTAAAACTTTAAATTTAAAAATTTAAAAATTTAAATACCAAATTTTAAAAATTTATTTATTAAAATTTTAAATTTAAAAATTTAAATATTTAAATACTAAATTTTAAAAATTTAATTATTAAAACTTTAAATTTTCAAATTTAAAAATTTTAAAATTTAAATACTAAATTTTAAAAATTTAATTATTAAAATTTTAAATTATAAAATTTTAAATTAAATACTAAATTTTAAAAATTTAATTAATAAAACTTTAAATTTTGAAATTTAAAAATTTAAATAATAAATTTTAAAAATTTAATTATTAAAACTTTAAATTATAAAATTTTAAATTTTAAATACTAAATTTTAAAAATATAATTATTAAAACTTTAAATTTTATAATTTAAAAATTTAAATACTAAATTTTAAAAATTTAAATATTAACACTTTAAATTTTAAAATTTATAAATTCAAATACTAAATTTTAAAAATTTAATTATTAAAACTTTAAATTTTAAAATTTAAAAATTTAAATCCTAAATTTTAAAAATTTAATTATTAAAATTTTAAATTTAAAAATTTTAAAATATAAATACTAAATTTTAAAAATATAATAATTAAAGCTTTAAATTTTAAAATTTAAATACTAAATTTTAAAAATTTAATTATTAAAACTTTAAATTTTAAAATTTAAAAATTTAAATACTAAATTTTAAAAATTTAATTATTAAAACTTTAAATTTTAAAATTTAAAAATTTAAATTTTAAAATTTAAAAATTCAAATACTAAATTTTAAAAATTTAATTATTAAAACTTTAAATTTTAAAATTTAAAAATTTAAATACTAAATTTTAAAAATTTAATTATTAAAACTTTAAATTTTAAAATTTAAATTTTAAAATTTAAAAATTCAAATACTAAATTTTAAAAATTAAATTATAAAAACTTTAAATTTAAAAATTTAAAAATTTAAATACTAAATTTTAAAAATTTAATTATTAAAATTTTAAATTATAAAATTTTAAATTTTAAATACTAAATTTCAAAAATTTAATTACTAAACCTTTAAATTTTAAAAGTTAAAAATTTAAATACTAAATTTTAAAATTTAAAAATTTAAATTTCAAAATTTTAAAATTTAAATACTAAATTTTAAAAATTTAATTATTAAAACTCTAAATTTTAGAATTTAAAAATTTAAATTTTAAAATTTAAAAATTAAATACTAAATTTTAAAAATTTAATTACTAAACCTTTAAATTTTAAAATTTAAAAATTTAAATACTAAATTTTAAAATTTAAAAATTTAAATTTCAAAATTTAAAAATTTAAATACTAAATTTTAAAAATTTAGTTATTAAAACTCTAAATTTTAGAATTTAAAAATTTAAATTTAAAAATTTAAAAATTAAATACTAAATTTTAAAAATTTAATTATTAAAATTTTAAATTTAAAAATTTAAAAATTTAAATATTAAATTATAAAAATTTAATTATTAAAACTTTAAATTTTAAAATTTAAAAATTTAAATCCTAAATTTTAAAAATTTAATTATTAAAATTTTAAATTTAAAAATTTAAAAATTTAAATACTAAATTTTAAAAATTTTATTATTAAAACTTTAAATTTTAAAATTTAAAAATTTAAAAATTCAAATAATAAATTTTAAAAATTTAATTATTAAAACTTTAAATTTTAAAATTTAAATACTAAATTTTAAAAATTTAATTATTAAGACTTTAAATTTTAAAATTTAAAAATTTAAATACTAAATTTTAAAAATTTAATTATTAAAACTTTAAATTATAAAATTTTAAATTTTAAATACTAAATTTTAAATATATAATTATTAAAACTTTAAATTTTAAAATTTAAAAATTTAAATTTTAAATTTTAAAAATTTAAATACTAAATTTTAAAAATTTAAATATTAAAACTTTAAATTTTAAAATTTAAAAATTCAAATACTAAATTTTAAAAATTAAATTATAAAAACTTTAAATTTAAAAATTTAAAAATTTAAATACTAAATTTTAAAAATTTAATTATTAAAACTTTAAATTATAAAATTTTAAATTTTAAATACTAAATTTTAAAAATTTAATTATTAAAACTTTAAATTTTAGAATTTAAAAACTTAAATTTTAAAATTTAAAAATTTAAATACTAAATTTTAAAAATTTAATTACTAAACCTTTAAATTTTAAAAGTTAAAAATTTAAATACTAAATTTTAAAATTTAAAAATTTAAATTTCAAAATTTTAAAATTTAAATACTAAATTTTAAAAATTTAAATACTAAAACTCTAAATTTTAGAATTTAAAAATTTAAATTATAAAATTTAAAAATTAAATACTAAATTTTAAAAATTTAATTACTAAACCTTTAAATTTTAAAATTTTAAAATTTAAATACTAAATTTTAAAATTTAAAACTTTAAATTTAAAAATTTAAAAATTTAAATACCAAATTTTAAAAATTTAATTATTAAAATTTTAAATTTAAAAATTTAAATATTTAAATACTAAATTTTAAAAATTTAATTATTAAAACTTTAAATTTTAAAATTTAAAAATTTAAAAATTTAAATACTAAATTTTAAAAATTTAATTATTAAAACTTTAAATTATAAAATTTTAAATTAAATACTAAATTTTAAAAATTTAATTAATAAAACTTTAAATTTTAAAATTTAAAAATTTAAATACTAAATTTTAAAAATTTAATTATTAAAACTTTAAATTATAAAATTTTAAATTTTAAATACTAAATTTTAAAAATTTAATTATTAAAACTTTAAATTATAAAATTTTAAATTTTAAATACTAAATTTTAAAAATTTAATTATTAAAACTTTAAATTTTAGAATTTAAAAACTTAAATTTTAAAATTTAAAAATTTAAATACCAAATTTTAAAAATTTAATTACTAAACCTTTAAATTTTAAAAGTTAAAAATTTAAATACTAAATTATAAAATTTCAAAATTTAAATTTCAAAATTTAAAAATTTAAATACTAAATTTAAAAAATTAAATTATTAAAACTCTAAATTTTAGATTTTAAAAATTTAAATTTTAAAATTTAAAAATTAAATACTAAATTTTAAAAATTTAATTACTAAACCTTTAAATTTTAAAATTTAAAAATTTAAATATTAAATTTTAAAATTTAAAACTTTAAATTTAAAAATTTATAAATTTAAATACCAAATTTTGAAAATTTAATTATTAAAATTTTAAATTTAAAAATTTAAAAATTTAAATACTAAATTTTAAAAATTTAATTATTAAAACTTTAAATTTTAAAATTTAAAAATTTTAAAATTTAGATACTAAATTTTAAAAATATAATAATTAAAGCTTTAAATTTTAAAATTTAAATACTAAATTTTAAAAATTTAATTATTAAAACTTTAAATTTTAAAATTTAAAAATTTAAATACTAAATTTTAAAAATTTAATTATTAAAACTTTAAATTATAAAATTTTAAATTTTAAATACTAAATTTTAAAAATTTAATTATTAAAACTTTAAATTTTAAAATTTAAAAATTTAAATTTTAAAATTTAAAAATTCAAAAACTAAATTTTAAAAATTTAATTATTAAAACTTTAAATTTTAAAATTTAAAAATTTAAATACTAAATTTTAAAAATTTAATTATTAAAATTTTAAGTTATAAAATTTTAAATTTTAAATATTAAATTTTAAAAATTTAATTATTAAAACTTTAAATTTTAAAATTTAAAAATTGAAATTTTAAAATTTTAAAATTTAAATACTAAATTTTAAAAATTTAAATATTAAAACTTTAAATTTTATAATTTAAAAATTCAAATACTAAATTTTAAAAATTAAATTATAAAAACTTTAAATTTAAAAATTTAAAAATTTAAATAATAAATTTTAAAAATTTAATTATTAAAACTTTAAATTATAAAATTTTAAATTTTAAATACTAAATTTTAAAAATTTAATTATTAAAACTTTAAATTTTAGAATTTAAAAACTTAAATTTTAAAATTTAAAAATTTAAATACTAAATTTTAAAAATTTAATTACTAAACCTTTAAATTTTAAAAGTTAAAAATTTAAATACTAAATTTTAAAATTTAAAAATTTAAATTTCAAAATTTAAAAATTTAAATACTAAATTTTAAAAATTAAATTATTAAAACTCTAAATTTTAGATTTTAAAAATTTAAATTTTAAAATTTAAAAATTAAATACTAAATTTTAAAAATTTAATTACTAAACCTTTAAATTTTAAAATTTAAAAATTTAAATACTAAATTTTAAAATTTAAAACTTTAAATTTAAAAATTTAAAAATTTAAATACTAAATTTTAAAAATTTAATTATTAAAACTTTAAATTATAAAATTTTAAATTGAATACTAAATTTTAAAAATTTAATTAATAAAACTTTAAATTTTGAAATTTAAAAATTTAAATAATAAATTTATAAACTTTAAATTATAAAATTTTAAATTTTAAATACTAAATTTTAAAAATTTAATTATTAAAACTTTAAATTTTAAAATTTAAAAATTTAAATTTTAAAATTTAAAAATTTAAATACTAAATTTTAAAAATTTAAATATTAACACTTTAAATTTTAAAATTTATAAATTCAAATACTAAATTTTAAAAATTTAATTATTAAAACTTTAAATTATAAAATTTTAAATTTTAAATACTAAATTTTAAAAATTTAATTATTAAAACTTTAAATTTTAGAATTTAAAAACTTAAATTTTAAAATTTAAAAATTTAAATACTAAATTTTAAAAATTTAAATACTAAATTTTAAAAATTAAATTATTAAAACTCTAAATTTTAGATTTTAAAAATTTAAATTTTAAAATTTAAAAATTAAATACTAAATTTTAAAAATTTAATTACTAAACATTTAAATTTTAAAATTTAAAAATTTAAATATTAAATTTTAAAATTTAAAACTTTATATTTAAAAATTTATAAATTTAAATGCCAAATTTTGAAAATTTAATTATTAAAATTTTAAATTTAAAAATTTAAAAATTTAAATACTAAATTTTAAAAATTTAAATATTAAAACTTTAAATTTTAAAATTTAAATCTTTAAATCCTAAATTTTAAAAATTTAATTATTAAAATTTTAAATTTAAAAATTTAAAAATTTAAATACTAAATTTTAAAAATATAATAATTAAAGCTTTAAATTTTAAAATTTAAATACTAAATTTTAAAAATTTAATTATTAAAACTTTAAATTTTAAAATTTAAAAATTTAAAAACTAAATTTTAAAAATTTAATTATTAAAACTTTAAATTATAAAATTTTAAATTTTAAATACTAAATTTTAAAAATTTAATTATTAAAACTTTAAATTTTAAAATTTAAAAATTTAAATTTTAAAATTTAAAAATTCAAATACTATATTTTAAAAATTTAATTATTAAAACTTTAAATTTTAAAATTTGAAAATTTAAATACCAAATTTTAAAAATTTATTTATTAAAATTTTAAATTTAAAAATTTAAATATTTAAATACTAAATTTTAAAAATTTAATTATTAAAACTTTAAATTTTAAAATTTAAAAATTTTAAAATTTAAATACTAAATTTTAAAAATTTAATTATTAAAACTTTAAATTATAAAATTTTAAATTAAATACTAAATTTTAAAAATTTAATTAATAAAACTTTAAATTTTGAAATTTAAAAATTTAAATAATAAATTTATAAACTTTAAATTATAAAATTTTAAATTTTAAATACTAAATTTTAAAAATTTAATTATTAAAACTTTAAATTTTAAAATTTAAAAATTTAAATTTTAAAATTTAAAAATTTAAATACTAAATTTTAAAAATTTAAATATTAACACTTTAAATTTTAAAATTTATAAATTCAAATACTAAATTTTAGAAATTTAATTATTAAAACTTTAAATTATAAAATTTTAAATTTTAAATACTAAATTTTAAAAATTTAATTATTAAAACTTTAAATTTTAGAATTTAAAAACTTAAATTTTAAAATTTAAAAATTTAAATACTAAATTTGAAAAATTTAAATACTAAATTTTAAAAATCAAATTATTAAAACTCTAAATTTTAGATTTTAAAAATTTAAATTTTAAAATTTAAAAATTAAATACTAAATTTTAAAAATTTAATTACTAAACATTTAAATTTTAAAATTTAAAAATTTAAATACTAAATTTTAAAAATTTAATTATTAAAACTTTAAATTATAAAATTTTAAATTTTAAATACTAAATTTTAAAAATTTAATTATTAAAACTTTAAATTTTAAAATTTAAAAATTCAAATACTAAATTTTAAAAATTAAATTATAAAAACTTTAAATTTAAAAATTTAAAAATTTAAATAATAAATTTTAAAAATTTAATTATTAAAACTTTAAATTATAAAATTTTAAATTTTAAATACTAAATTTTAAAAATTTAATTATTAAAACTTTAAATTTTAGAATTTAAAAACTTAAATTTTAAAATTTAAAAATTTAAATACTAAATTTTAAAAATTTAATTACTAAACCTTTAAATTTTAAAAGTTAAAAATTTAAATACTAAATTTTAAAATTTAAAAATTTAAATTTCAAAATTTAAAAATTTAAATACTAAATTTTAAAAATTAAATTATTAAAACTCTAAATTTTAGATTTTAAAAATTTAAATTTTAAAATTTAAAAATTAAATACTAAATTTTAAAAATTTAATTACTAAACCTTTAAATTTTAAAATTTAAAAATTTAAATACTAAATTTTAAAATTTAAAACTTTAAATTTAAAAATTTAAAAATTTAAATACTACATTTTAAAAATTTAATTATTAAAACTTTAAATTATAAAATTTTAAATTGAATACTAAATTTTAAAAATTTAATTAATAAAACTTTAAATTTTGAAATTTAAAAATTTAAATAATAAATTTATAAACTTTAAATTATAAAATTTTAAATTTTAAATACTAAATTTTAAAAATTTAATTATTAAAACTTTAAATTTTAAAATTTAAAAATTTAAATTTTAAAATTTAAAAATTTAAATACTAAATTTTAAAAATTTAAATATTAACACTTTAAATTTTAAAATTTATAAATTCAAATACTAAATTTTAAAAATTTAATTATTAAAACTTTAAATTATAAAATTTTAAATTTTAAATACTAAATTTTAAAAATTTAATTATTAAAACTTTAAATTTTAGAATTTAAAAACTTAAATTTTAAAATTTAAAAATTTAAATACTAAATTTTAAAAATTTAAATACTAAATTTTAAAAATTAAATTATTAAAACTCTAAATTTTAGATTTTAAAAATTTAAATTTTAAAATTTAAAAATTAAATACTAAATTTTAAAAATTTAATTACTAAACATTTAAATTTTAAAATTTAAAAATTTAAATATTAAATTTTAAAATTTAAAACTTTATATTTAAAAATTTATAAATTTAAATGCCAAATTTTGAAAATTTAATTATTAAAATTTTAAATTTAAAAATTTAAAAATTTAAATACTAAATTTTAAAAATTTAAATATTAAAACTTTAAATTTTAAAATTTAAATCTTTAAATCCTAAATTTTAAAAATTTAATTATTAAAATTTTAAATTTAAAAATTTAAAAATTTAAATACTAAATTTTAAAAATATAATAATTAAAGCTTTAAATTTTAAAATTTAAATACTAAATTTTAAAAATTTAATTATTAAAACTTTAAATTTTAAAATTTAAAAATTTAAAAACTAAATTTTAAAAATTTAATTATTAAAACTTTAAATTATAAAATTTTAAATTTTAAATACTAAATTTTAAAAATTTAATTATTAAAACTTTAAATTTTAAAATTTAAAAATTTAAATTTTAAAATTTAAAAATTCAAATACTATATTTTAAAAATTTAATTATTAAAACTTTAAATTTTAAAATTTGAAAATTTAAATACCAAATTTTAAAAATTTATTTATTAAAATTTTAAATTTAAAAATTTAAATATTTAAATACTAAATTTTAAAAATTTAATTATTAAAACATTAAATTTTAAAATTTAAAAATTTTAAAATTTAAATACTAAATTTTAAAAATTTAATTATTAAAACTTTAAATTATAAAATTTTAAATTAAATACTAAATTTTAAAAATTTAATTAATAAAACTTTAAATTTTGAAATTTAAAAATTTAAATAATAAATTTATAAACTTTAAATTATAAAATTTTAAATTTTAAATACTAAATTTTAAAAATTTAATTATTAAAACTTTAAATTTTAAAATTTAAAAATTTAAATTTTAAAATTTAAAAATTTAAATACTAAATTTTAAAAATTTAAATATTAACACTTTAAATTTTAAAATTTATAAATTCAAATACTAAATTTTAGAAATTTAATTAATAAAACTTTAAATTATAAAATTTTAAATTTTAAATACTAAATTTTAAAAATTTAATTATTAAAACTTTAAATTTTAGAATTTAAAAACTTAAATTTTAAAATTTAAAAATTTAAATACTAAATTTTAAAAATTTAAATACTAAATTTTAAAAATTAAATTATTAAAACTCTAAATTTTAGATTTTAAAAATTTAAATTTTAAAATTTAAAAATTAAATACTAAATTTTAAAAATTTAATTACTAAACATTTAAATTTTAAAATTTAAAAATTTAAATACTAAATTTTAAAAATTTAATTATTAAAACTTTAAATTATAAAATTTTAAATTTTAAATACTAAATTTTAAAAATTTAATTATTAAAACTTTAAATTTTAAAATTTAAAAATTTAAATTTTAAAATTTAAAAATTCAAATACTAAATTTTAAAAATTTAATTATTAAAACTTTAAATTTTAAAATTTAAAAATTTAAATACTAAATTTTAAAAATTTAATTATTAAAACTTTAAATTTTAAAATTTAAAAATTTAAATTTTAAAATTTAAAAATTCAAATACTAAATTTTAAAAATTAAATTATAAAAACTTTAAATTTAAAAATTTAAAAATTTAAATACTAAATTTTAAAAATTTTATTATTAAAACTTTAAATTTTAAAATTTAAAAATTTAAAAATTCAAATACTAAATTTTAAAAATTTAATCATTAAAACTTTAAATTTTAAAATTTAAATACTAAATTTTAAAAATTTAATTATTAAGACTTTAAATTTTAAAATTTAAAAATTTAAATACTAAATTTTAAAAATTTAATTATTAAAACTTTAAATTATAAAATTTTAAATTTTAAATACTAAATTTTAAATATTTAATTATTAAAACTTTAAATTTTAAAATTTAAAAATTTAAATTTTAAATTTTAAAAATTTAAATACTAAATTTTAAAAATTTAAATATTAAAACTTTAAATTTTAAAATTTAAAAATTCAAATACTAAATTTTAAAAATTAAATTATAAAAACTTTAAATTTAAAAATTTAAAAATTTAAATACTAAATTTTAAAAATTTAATTACTAAACCTTTAAATTTTAAAAGTTAAAAATTTAAATACTAAATTTTAAAATTTAAAAATTTAAATTTCAAAATTTTGAAATTTAAATACTAAATTTTAAAAATTTAATTATTAAAACTCTAAATTTTAGAATTTAAAAATTTAAATTTTAAAATTTAAAAATTAAATACTAAATTTTAAAAATTTAATTAATAAAACTTTAAATTTTAAAATTTAAAAATTTAAATACTAAATTTTAAAAATTTAATCATTAAAACTTTAAATTATAAAATTTTAAATTTTAAATACTAAATTTTAAAAATTTAATTATTAAAACTTTAAATTTTAAAATTTAAAAATTTAAATTTTAAAATTTAAAAATTTAAATACTAAATTTTAAAAATTTAAATATTAACTCTTTAAATTTTAAAATTTAAAAATTCACATACTAAATTTTAAAAATTTAATTATTAAAACTTTAAATTTTAAAATTTAAAAATTTAAAAATTTAAATACTAAATTTTAAAAATTTAATTATTAAAACTTTAAATTATAAAATTTTAAATTTTAAATACTAAATTTTAAAAATTTAATCTTTAAAACTTTAAATTTTAGAATTTAAAAACTTAAATTTTAAAATTTAAAAATTTAAATACTAAATTTTAAAAATTTAATTACTAAACCTTTAAATTTTAAAAGTTAAAAATTTAAATACTAAATTTTAAAATTTCAAAATTTAAATTTCAAAATTTAAAAATTTAAATACAAAATTTTAAAAATTAAATTATTAAAACTCTAAATTTTAGATTTTAAAAATTTAAATTTTAAAATTTAAAAATTAAATACTAAATTTTAAAAATTTAATTACTAAACCTTTAAATTTTAAAATTTAAAAATTTAAATATTAAATTTTAAAATTTAAAACTTTAAATTTAAAAATTTATAAATTTAAATACCAAATTTTGAAAATTTAATTATTAAAATTTTAAATTTAAAAATTTAAAAATTTAAATACTAAATTTTAAAAATTTAATTATTAAAAGTTTAAATTTTAAAATTTAAAAATTTTAAAATTTAGATACTAAATTTTAAAAATATAATAATTAAAGCTTTAAATTTTAAAATTTAAATACTAAATTTTAAAAATTTAATTATTAAAACTTTAAATTTTAAAATTTAAAAATTTAAATACTAAATTTTAAAAATTTAATTATTAAAACTTTAAATTATAAAATTTTAAATTTTAAATACTAAATTTTAAAAATTTAATTATTAAAACTTTAAATTTTAAAATTTAAAAATTTAAATTTTAAAATTTAAAAATTCAAATACTAAATTTTAAAAATTTAATTATTAAAACTTTAAATTTTAAAATTTAAAAATTTAAATACTAAATTTTAAAAATTTAATTATTAAAACTTTAAGTTATAAAATTTTAAATTTTAAATAATAAATTTTAAAAATTTAATTATTAAAACTTTAAATTTTAAAATTTAAAAATTGAAATTTTAAAATTTTAAAATTTAAATACTAAATTTTAAAAATTTAAATATTAAAACTTTAAATTTTAAAATTTAAAAATTCAAATACTAAATTTTAAAAATTAAATTATAAAAACTTTAAATTTAAAAATTTAAAAATTTAAATACTAAATTTTAAAAATTTAATTATTAAAACTTTAAATTATAAAATTTTAAATTTTAAATACTAAATTTTAAAAATTTAATTATTAAAACTTTAAATTTTAAAATTTAAAAATTTAAATTTAAAAATTTAAAAATTAAATACTAAATTTTAAAAATTTAATTATTAAAATTTTAAATTTAAAAATTTAAAAATTTAAATATTAAATTTTAAAAATTTAATTATTAAAACTTTAAATTTTAAAATTTAAAAATTTAAATCCTAAATTTTAAAAATCTAATTATTAAAATTTTACATTTAAAAATTTAAAAATTTAAATACTAAATTTTATAAATTTTATTATTAAAACTTTAAATTTTAAAATTTAAAAATTTAAAAATTCAAATAATAAATTTTAAAAATTTAATTATTAAAACTTTAAATTTTAAAATTTAAATACTAAATTTTAAAAATTTAATTATTAAGACTTTAAATTTTAAAATTTAAAAATTTAAATACTAAATTTTAAAAATTTAATTATTAAAACTTTAAATTATAAAATTTTAAATTTTAAATACTAAATTTTAAATATATAATTATTAAAACTTTAAATTTTAAAATTTAAAAATTTAAATTTTAAATTTTAAAAATTTAAATACTAAATTTTAAAAATTTAAATATTAAAACTTTAAATTTTAAAATTTAAAAATTCAAATACTAAATTTTAAAAATTAAATTATAAAAACTTTAAATTTAAAAATTTAAAAATTTAAATACTAAATTTTAAAAATTTAATTACTAAACCTTTAAATTTTAAAAGTTAAAAATTTAAATACTAAATTTTAAAATTTAAAAATTTAAATTTCAAAATTTTAAAATTTAAATACTAAATTTTAAAAATTTAATTATTAAAACTCTAAATTTTAGAATTTAAAAATTTAAATTTTAAAATTTAAAAATTAAATACTACATTTTAAAAATTTAATTACTAAACCTTTAAATTTTAAAATTTAAAAATTTAAATACTAAATTTTAAAATTTAAAACTTTAAATTTAAAAATTTAAATATTTAAATACTAAATTTTAAAAATTTAATTATTAAAACTTTTAATTTTAAAATTTAAAAATTTAAAAATTTAAATACTAAATTTTAAAAATTTAATTATTAAAACTTTAAATTATAAAATTTTAAATTAAATACTAAATTTTAAAAATTTAATTAATAAAACTTTAAATTTTAAAATTTAAAAATTTAAATACTAAATTTTAAAAATTTAATTATTAAAACTTTAAATTATAAAATTTTAAATTTTAAATACTAAATTTTAAAAATTTAATTATTAAAACTTTAAATTTTAAAATTTAAAAATTTAAATTTTAAAATTTAAAAATTTAAATACTAAATTTTAAAAATTTAAATATTAACTCTTTAAATTTTAAAATTTAAAAATTCACATACTAAATTTTAAAAATTTAATTATTAAAACTTTAAATTTTAAAATTTAAAAATTTAAAAATTTAAATACTAAATTTTAAAAATTTAATTATTAAAACTTTAAATTAAAAAATTTTAAATTTTAAATACTAAATTTTAAAAATTTAATTTTTAAAACTTTAAATTTTAGAATTTAAAAACTTAAATTTTAAAATTTAAAAATTTAAATACTAAATTTTAAAAATTTAATTACTAAACCTTTAAATTTTAAAAGTTAAAAATTTAAATACTAAATTTTAAAATTTCAAAATTTAAATTTCAAAATTTAAAAATTTAAATACTAAATTTTAAAAATTAAATTATTAAAACTCTAAATTTTAGATTTTAAAAATTTAAATTTTAAAATTTAAAAATTAAATACTAAATTTTAAAAATTTATTTACTAAACCTTTAAATTTTAAAATTTAAAAATTTAAATATTAAATTTTAAAATTTAAAACTTTAAATTTAAAAATTTATAAATTTAAATACCAAATTTTGAAAATTTAATTATTAAAATTTTAAATTTAAAAATTTAAAAATTTAAATACTAAATTTTAAAAATTTAATTATTAAAAGTTTAAATTTTAAAATTTTAAAATTTTAAAATTTAGATACTAAATTTTAAAAATATAATAATTAAAGCTTTAAAATTTAAAATTTAAATACTAAATTTTAAAAATTTAATTATTAAAACTTTAAATTTTAAAATTTAAAAATTTAAATTTAAAAATTTAAAAATTAAATACTAAATTTTAAAAATTTAATTATTAAAATTTTTAAATTTAAAAATTTAAAAATTTAAATATTAAATTTTAAAAATTTAATTATTAAAACTTTAAATTTTAAAATTTAAAAATTTACATCCTAAATTTTAAAAATTTAATTATTAAAATTTTAAATTTAAAAATTTAAAAATTTAAATACTAAATTTTAAAAATTTTATTATTAAAACTTTAAATTTTAAAATTTAAAAATTTAAAAATTCAAATACTAAATTTTAAAAATTTAATTATTAAAACTTTAAATTTTAAAATTTAAATACTAAATTTTAAAAATTTAATTATTAAGACATTAAATTTTAAAATTTAAAAATTTAAATACTAAATTTTAAAAATTTAATTATTAAAACTTTAAATTATAAAATTTTAAATTTTAAATACTAAATTTTAAATATATAATTATTAAAACTTTAAATTTTAAAATTTAAAAATTTAAATTTTAAATTTTAAAAATTTAAATACTAAATTTTAAAAATTTAAATATTAAAACTTTAAATTTTAAAATTTAAAAATTCAAATACTAAATTTTAAAAATTAAATTATAAAAACTTTAAATTTAAAAATTTAAAAATTTAAATACTAAATTTTAAAAATTTAATTATTAAAACTTTAAATTATAAAATTTTAAATTTTAAATACTAAATTTTAAAAATTTAATTATTAAAACTTTAAATTTTAGAATTTAAAAACTTAAATTTTAAAATTTAAAAATTTAAATACTAAATTTTAAAAATTTAATTACTAAACCTTTAAATTTTAAAAGTTAAAAATTTAAATACTAAATTTTAAAATTTAAAAATTTAAATTTCAAAATTTTAAAATTTAAATACTAAATTTTAAAAATTTAATTATTAAAACTCTAAATTTTAGAATTTAAAAATTTAAATTTTAAAATTTAAAAATTAAATACTAAATTTTAAAAATTTAATTACTAAACCTTTAAATTTTAAAATTTAAAAATTTAAATACTAAATTTTAAAATTTAAAACTTTAAATTTAAAAATTTAAAAATTTAAATACCAAATATTAAAAATTTAATTATTAAAATTTTAAATTTAAAAATTTAAATATTTAAATACTAAATTTTAAAAATTTAATTATTAAAACTTTAAATTTTAAAATTTAAAAATTTAAAAATTTAAATCCTAAATTTTAAAAATTTAATTATTAAAACTTTAAATTATAAAATTTTAAATTAAATACTAAATTTTAAAAATTTAATTAATAAAACTTTAAATTTTAAAATTTAAAAATTTAAATACTAAATTTTAAAAATTTAATTATTAAAGCTTTAAATTATAAAATTTTAAATTTTAAATAATATATTTTAAAAATTTAATTATTAAAACTTTAAATTTTAAAATTTAAAAATTTAAAAATTTAAATACTAAATTTTAAAAATTTAAATATTAACTCTTTAAATTTTAAAATTTAAAAATTCACATACTAAATTTTAAAAATTTAATTATTAAAACTTTAAATTTTAAAATTTAAAAATTTAAAAATTTAAATACTAAATTTTAAAAATTTAATTATTAAAACTTTAAATTATAAAATTTTAAATTTTAAATACTAAATTTTAAAAATTTAATTTTTAAAACTTTAAATTTTAGAATTTAAAAACTTAAATTTTAAAATTTAAAAATTTAAATACTAAATTTTAAAAATTTAATTACTAAACCTTTAAATTTTAAAAGTTAAAAATTTAAATACTAAATTTTAAAATTTCAAAATATAAATTTCAAAATTTAAAAATTTAAATACTAAATTTTAAAAATTAAATTATTAAAACTCTAAATTTTAAATTTTAAAAATTTAAATTTTAAAATTTAAAAATTAAATACTAAATTTTAAATATTTAATTACTAAACCTTTAAATTTTAAAATTTAAAAATTTAAATATTAAATTTTAAAATTTAAAACTTTAAATTTAAAAATTTATAAATTTAAATACCAAATTTTGAAAATTTAATTATTAAAATTTTAAATTTAAAAATTTAAAAATTTAAATACTAAATTTTAAAAATTTAATTATTAAAACTTTAAATTTTAAAATTTAAAAATTTTAAAATTTAGATACTAAATTTTAAAAATATAATAATTAAAGCTTTAAATTTTAAAATTTAAATACTAAATTTTAAAAATTTAATTATTAAAACTTTAAATTTTAAAATTTAAAAATTTAAATACTAAATTTTAAAAATTTAATTATTAAAACTTTAAATTATAAAATTTTAAATTTTAAATACTAAATTTTAAAATTTTAATTATTAAAACTTTAAATTTTAAAATTTAAAAATTTAAATTTTAAAATTTAAAAATTCAAATACTAAATTTTAAAAATTTAATTATTAAAACTTTAAATTTTAAAATTTAAAAATTTAAATACTAAATTTTAAAAATTTAATTATTAAAACTTTAAGTTATAAAATTTTAAATTTTAAATAATAAATTTTAAAAATTTAATTATTAAAACTTTAAATTTTAAAATTTAAAAATTGAAATTTTAAAATTTTAAAATTTAAATACTAAATTTTAAAAATTTAAATATTAAAACTTTAAATTTTAAAATTTAAAAATTCAAATACTAAATTTTAAAAATTAAATTATAAAAACTTTAAATTTAAAAATTTAAAAATTTGAATACTAAATTTTAAAAATTTAATTATTAAAACTTTAAATTATAAAATTTTAAATTTTAAATACTAAATTTTAAAAATTTAATTATTAAAACTTTAAATTTTAAAATTTAAATACTAAATTTTAAAAATTTAATTATTAAGACTTTAAATTTTAAAATTTAAAAATTTAAATACTAAATTTTAAAAATTTAATTATTAAAACTCTAAATTTTAGAATTTAAAAATTTAAATTTTAAAATTTAAAAATTAAATACTACATTTTAAAAATTTAATTACTAAACCTTTAAATTTTAAAATTTAAAAATTTAAATACTAAATTTTAAAATTTAAAACTTTAAATTTAAAAATTTAAATATTTAAATACTAAATTTTAAAAATTTAATTATTAAAACTTTTAATTTTAAAATTTAAAAATTTAAAAATTTAAATACTAAATTTTAAAAATTTAATTATTAAAACTTTAAATTATAAAATTTTAAATTAAATACTAAATTTTAAAAATTTAATTAATAAAACTTTAAATTTTAAAATTTAAAAATTTAAATACTAAATTTTAAAAATTTAATTATTAAAACTTTAAATTATAAAATTTTAAATTTTAAATACTAAATTTTAAAAATTTAATTATTAAAACTTTAAATTTTAAAATTTAAAAATTTAAATTTTAAAATTTAAAAATTTAAATACTAAATTTTAAAAATTTAAATATTAACTCTTTAAATTTTAAAATTTAAAAATTCACATACTAAATTTTAAAAATTTAATTATTAAAACTTTAAATTTTAAAATTTAAAAATTTAAAAATTTAAATACTAAATTTTAAAAATTTAATTATTAAAACTTTAAATTAAAAAATTTTAAATTTTAAATACTAAATTTTAAAAATTTAATTTTTAAAACTTTAAATTTTAGAATTTAAAAACTTAAATTTTAAAATTTAAAAATTTAAATACTAAATTTTAAAAATTTAATTACTAAACCTTTAAATTTTAAAAGTTAAAAATTTAAATACTAAATTTTAAAATTTCAAAATTTAAATTTCAAAATTTAAAAATTTAAATACTAAATTTTAAAAATTAAATTATTAAAACTCTAAATTTTAGATTTTAAAAATTTAAATTTTAAAATTTAAAAATTAAATACTAAATTTTAAAAATTTATTTACTAAACCTTTAAATTTTAAAATTTAAAAATTTAAATATTAAATTTTAAAATTTAAAACTTTAAATTTAAAAATTTATAAATTTAAATACCAAATTTTGAAAATTTAATTATTAAAATTTTAAATTTAAAAATTTAAAAATTTAAATACTAAATTTTAAAAATTTAATTATTAAAAGTTTAAATTTTAAAATTTTAAAATTTTAAAATTTAGATACTAAATTTTAAAAATATAATAATTAAAGCTTTAAAATTTAAAATTTAAATACTAAATTTTAAAAATTTAATTATTAAAACTTTAAATTTTAAAATTTAAAAATTTAAATTTAAAAATTTAAAAATTAAATACTAAATTTTAAAAATTTAATTATTAAAATTTTTAAATTTAAAAATTTAAAAATTTAAATATTAAATTTTAAAAATTTAATTATTAAAACTTTAAATTTTAAAATTTAAAAATTTAAATCCTAAATTTTAAAAATTTAATTATTAAAATTTTAAATTTAAAAATTTAAAAATTTAAATACTAAATTTTAAAAATTTTATTATTAAAACTTTAAATTTTAAAATTTAAAAATTTAAAAATTCAAATACTAAATTTTAAAAATTTAATTATTAAAACTTTAAATTTTAAAATTTAAATACTAAATTTTAAAAATTTAATTATTAAGACATTAAATTTTAAAATTTAAAAATTTAAATACTAAATTTTAAAAATTTAATTATTAAAACTTTAAATTATAAAATTTTAAATTTTAAATACTAAATTTTAAATATATAATTATTAAAACTTTAAATTTTAAAATTTAAAAATTTAAATTTTAAATTTTAAAAATTTAAATACTAAATTTTAAAAATTTAAATATTAAAACTTTAAATTTTAAAATTTAAAAATTCAAATACTAAATTTTAAAAATTAAATTATAAAAACTTTAAATTTAAAAATTTAAAAATTTAAATACTAAATTTTAAAAATTTAATTATTAAAACTTTAAATTATAAAATTTTAAATTTTAAATACTAAATTTTAAAAATTTAATTATTAAAACTTTAAATTTTAGAATTTAAAAACTTAAATTTTAAAATTTAAAAATTTAAATACTAAATTTTAAAAATTTAATTACTAAACCTTTAAATTTTAAAAGTTAAAAATTTAAATACTAAATTTTAAAATTTAAAAATTTAAATTTCAAAATTTTAAAATTTAAATACTAAATTTTAAAAATTTAATTATTAAAACTCTAAATTTTAGAATTTAAAAATTTAAATTTTAAAATTTAAAAATTAAATACTAAATTTTAAAAATTTAATTACTAAACCTTTAAATTTTAAAATTTAAAAATTTAAATACTAAATTTTAAAATTTAAAACTTTAAATTTAAAAATTTAAAAATTTAAATACCAAATATTAAAAATTTAATTATTAAAATTTTAAATTTAAAAATTTAAATATTTAAATACTAAATTTTAAAAATTTAATTATTAAAACTTTAAATTTTAAAATTTAAAAATTTAAAAATTTAAATCCTAAATTTTAAAAATTTAATTATTAAAACTTTAAATTATAAAATTTTAAATTAAATACTAAATTTTAAAAATTTAATTAATAAAACTTTAAATTTTAAAATTTAAAAATTTAAATACTAAATTTTAAAAATTTAATTATTAAAGCTTTAAATTATAAAATTTTAAATTTTAAATAATATATTTTAAAAATTTAATTATTAAAACTTTAAATTTTAAAATTTAAAAATTTAAAAATTTAAATACTAAATTTTAAAAATTTAAATATTAACTCTTTAAATTTTAAAATTTAAAAATTCACATACTAAATTTTAAAAATTTAATTATTAAAACTTTAAATTTTAAAATTTAAAAATTTAAAAATTTAAATACTAAATTTTAAAAATTTAATTATTAAAACTTTAAATTATAAAATTTTAAATTTTAAATACTAAATTTTAAAAATTTAATTTTTAAAACTTTAAATTTTAGAATTTAAAAACTTAAATTTTAAAATTTAAAAATTTAAATACTAAATTTTAAAAATTTAATTACTAAACCTTTAAATTTTAAAAGTTAAAAATTTAAATACTAAATTTTAAAATTTCAAAATATAAATTTCAAAATTTAAAAATTTAAATACTAAATTTTAAAAATTAAATTATTAAAACTCTAAATTTTAAATTTTAAAAATTTAAATTTTAAAATTTAAAAATTAAATACTAAATTTTAAATATTTAATTACTAAACCTTTAAATTTTAAAATTTAAAAATTTAAATATTAAATTTTAAAATTTAAAACTTTAAATTTAAAAATTTATAAATTTAAATACCAAATTTTGAAAATTTAATTATTAAAATTTTAAATTTAAAAATTTAAAAATTTAAATACTAAATTTTAAAAATTTAATTATTAAAACTTTAAATTTTAAAATTTAAAAATTTTAAAATTTAGATACTAAATTTTAAAAATATAATAATTAAAGCTTTAAATTTTAAAATTTAAATACTAAATTTTAAAAATTTAATTATTAAAACTTTAAATTTTAAAATTTAAAAATTTAAATACTAAATTTTAAAAATTTAATTATTAAAACTTTAAATTATAAAATTTTAAATTTTAAATACTAAATTTTAAAATTTTAATTATTAAAACTTTAAATTTTAAAATTTAAAAATTTAAATTTTAAAATTTAAAAATTCAAATACTAAATTTTAAAAATTTAATTATTAAAACTTTAAATTTTAAAATTTAAAAATTTAAATACTAAATTTTAAAAATTTAATTATTAAAACTTTAAGTTATAAAATTTTAAATTTTAAATAATAAATTTTAAAAATTTAATTATTAAAACTTTAAATTTTAAAATTTAAAAATTGAAATTTTAAAATTTTAAAATTTAAATACTAAATTTTAAAAATTTAAATATTAAAACTTTAAATTTTAAAATTTAAAAATTCAAATACTAAATTTTAAAAATTAAATTATAAAAACTTTAAATTTAAAAATTTAAAAATTTGAATACTAAATTTTAAAAATTTAATTATTAAAACTTTAAATTATAAAATTTTAAATTTTAAATACTAAATTTTAAAAATTTAATTATTAAAACTTTAAATTTTAAAATATAAAAATTTAAATTTAAAAATTTAAAAATTAAATACTAAATTTTAAAAATTTATTTATTAAAATTTTAAATTTAAAAATTTAAAAATTTAAATATTAAATTTTAAAAATTTAATTATTAAAACTTTAAATTTTAAAATTTAAAAATTTAAATCCTAAATTTTAAAAATTTAAATATTAAAATTTTAAATTTAAAAATTTAAAAATTTAAATACTAAATTTTAAAAATTTTATTATTAAAACTTTAAATTTTAAAATTTAAATACTAAATTTTAAAAATTTAATTATTAAGACTTTAAATTTTAAAATTTAAATACTAAATTTTAAAAATTTAATTATTAAAACTTTAAATTTTAAAATTTAAATACTAAATTTTAAAAATTTAATTATTAAAGCTTTAAATTATAAAATTTTAAATTTTAAATAATATATTTTAAAAATTTAATTATTAAAACTTTAAATTTTAAAATTTAAAAATTTAAATCCTAAATTTTAAAAATTTAATTATTAAAATTTTAAATTTAAAAATTTAAAAATTTAAATACTAAATTTTAAAAATTTTATTATTAAAACTTTAAATTTTAAAATTTAAAAATTTAAAAATTCAAATACTAAATTTTAAAAATTTAATTATTAAAACTTTAAATTTTAAAATTTAAATACTAAATTTTAAAAATTTAATTATTAAGACATTAAATTTTAAAATTTAAAAATTTAAATACTAAATTTTAAAAATTTAATTATTAAAACTTTAAATTATAAAATTTTAAATTTTAAATACTAAATTTTAAATATATAATTATTAAAACTTTAAATTTTAAAATTTAAAAATTTAAATTTTAAATTTTAAAAATTTAAATACTAAATTTTAAAAATTTAAATATTAAAACTTTAAATTTTAAAATTTAAAAATTCAAATACTAAATTTTAAAAATTAAATTATAAAAACTTTAAATTTAAAAATTTAAAAATTTAAATACTAAATTTTAAAAATTTAATTATTAAAACTTTAAATTATAAAATTTTAAATTTTAAATACTAAATTTTAAAAATTTAATTATTAAAACTTTAAATTTTAGAATTTAAAAACTTAAATTTTAAAATTTAAAAATTTAAATACTAAATTTTAAAAATTTAATTACTAAACCTTTAAATTTTAAAAGTTAAAAATTTAAATACTAAATTTTAAAATTTAAAAATTTAAATTTCAAAATTTTAAAATTTAAATACTAAATTTTAAAAATTTAATTATTAAAACTCTAAATTTTAGAATTTAAAAATTTAAATTTTAAAATTTAAAAATTAAATACTAAATTTTAAAAATTTAATTACTAAACCTTTAAATTTTAAAATTTAAAAATTTAAATACTAAATTTTAAAATTTAAAACTTTAAATTTAAAAATTTAAAAATTTAAATACCAAATATTAAAAATTTAATTATTAAAATTTTAAATTTAAAAATTTAAATATTTAAATACTAAATTTTAAAAATTTAATTATTAAAACTTTAAATTTTAAAATTTAAAAATTTAAAAATTTAAATCCTAAATTTTAAAAATTTAATTATTAAAACTTTAAATTATAAAATTTTAAATTAAATACTAAATTTTAAAAATTTAATTAATAAAACTTTAAATTTTAAAATTTAAAAATTTAAATACTAAATTTTAAAAATTTAATTATTAAAGCTTTAAATTATAAAATTTTAAATTTTAAATAATATATTTTAAAAATTTAATTATTAAAACTTTAAATTTTAAAATTTAAAAATTTAAAAATTTAAATACTAAATTTTAAAAATTTAAATATTAACTCTTTAAATTTTAAAATTTAAAAATTCACATACTAAATTTTAAAAATTTAATTATTAAAACTTTAAATTTTAAAATTTAAAAATTTAAAAATTTAAATACTAAATTTTAAAAATTTAATTATTAAAACTTTAAATTACAAAATTTTAAATTTTAAATACTAAATTTTAAAAATTTAATTTTTAAAACTTTAAATTTTAGAATTTAAAAACTTAAATTTTAAAATTTAAAAATTTAAATACTAAATTTTAAAAATTTAATTACTAAACCTTTAAATTTTAAAAGTTAAAAATTTAAATACTAAATTTTAAAATTTCAAAATATAAATTTCAAAATTTAAAAATTTAAATACTAAATTTTAAAAATTAAATTATTAAAACTCTAAATTTTAAATTTTAAAAATTTAAATTTTAAAATTTAAAAATTAAATACTAAATTTTAAATATTTAATTACTAAACCTTTAAATTTTAAAATTTAAAAATTTAAATATTAAATTTTAAAATTTAAAACTTTAAATTTAAAAATTTATAAATTTAAATACCAAATTTTGAAAATTTAATTATTAAAATTTTAAATTTAAAAATTTAAAAATTTAAATACTAAATTTTAAAAATTTAATTATTAAAACTTTAAATTTTAAAATTTAAAAATTTTAAAATTTAGATACTAAATTTTAAAAATATAATAATTAAAGCTTTAAATTTTAAAATTTAAATACTAAATTTTAAAAATTTAATTATTAAAACTTTAAATTTTAAAATTTAAAAATTTAAATACTAAATTTTAAAAATTTAATTATTAAAACTTTAAATTATAAAATTTTAAATTTTAAATACTAAATTTTAAAATTTTAATTATTAAAACTTTAAATTTTAAAATTTAAAAATTTAAATTTTAAAATTTAAAAATTCAAATACTAAATTTTAAAAATTTAATTATTAAAACTTTAAATTTTAAAATTTAAAAATTTAAATACTAAATTTTAAAAATTTAATTATTAAAACTTTAAGTTATAAAATTTTAAATTTTAAATAATAAATTTTAAAAATTTAATTATTAAAACTTTAAATTTTAAAATTTAAAAATTGAAATTTTAAAATTTTAAAATTTAAATACTAAATTTTAAAAATTTAAATATTAAAACTTTAAATTTTAAAATTTAAAAATTCAAATACTAAATTTTAAAAATTAAATTATAAAAACTTTAAATTTAAAAATTTAAAAATTTAAATACTAAATTTTAAAAATTTAATTATTAAAACTTTAAATTATAAAATTTTAAATTTTAAATACTAAATTTTAAAAATTTAATTATTAAAACTTTAAATTTTAAAATATAAAAATTTAAATTTAAAAATTTAAAAATTAAATACTAAATTTTAAAAATTTATTTATTAAAATTTTAAATTTAAAAATTTAAAAATTTAAATATTAAATTTTAAAAATTTAATTATTAAAACTTTAAATTTTAAAATTTAAAAATTTAAATCCTAAATTTTAAAAATTTAAATATTAAAATTTTAAATTTAAAAATTTAAAAATTTAAATACTAAATTTTAAAAATTTTATTATTAAAACTTTAAATTTTAAAATTTAAATACTAAATTTTAAAAATTTAATTATTAAGACTTTAAATTTTAAAATTTAAATACTAAATTTTAAAAATTTAATTATTAAAACTTTAAATTTTAAAATTTAAATACTAAATTTTAAAAATTTAATTATTAAGACTTTAAATTTTAAAATTTAAATACTAAATTTTAAAAATTTAATTATTAAAACTTTAAATTTTAAATTTTAAAAACTAAATTTTAAAAATTTAATTATTAAAACTTTAAATTTTAAAATTTAAAAATTTAAATTTAAAAATTTAAAAATTAAATACTAAATTTTAAAAATTTAATTATTAAAACTTTAAATTTAAAAATTTAAAAATTCAAATACTAAATTTTAAAAATTTAATTATTAAAACTTTAAATTTTAAAATTTAAATACTAAATTTTAAAAATTTAATTATTAAGACTTTAAATTTTAAAATTTAAAAATTTAAATACTAAATTTTAAAAATTTAATTATTAAAACTTTAAATTATAAAATTTTAAATTTTAAATACTAAATTTTAAATATATAATTATTAAAACTTTAAATTTTAAAATTTAAAAATTTAAATTTTAAATTTTAAAAATTTAAATACTAAATTTTAAAAATTTAAATATTAAAACTTTAAATTTTAAAATTTAAAAATTCAAATACTAAATTTTAAAAATTAAATTATAAAAACTTTAAATTTAAAAATTTAAAAATTTAAATAATAAATTTTAAAAATTTAATTATTAAAACTTTAAATTATAAAATTTTAAATTTTAAATACTAAATTTTAAAAATTTAATTATTAAAACTTTAAATTTTAAAATTTAAAAATTTAAATACTAAATTTTAAAATTTAAAACTTTATATTTAAAAATTTAAAAATTTAAATACCATATTTTAAAAATTTAATTATTAAAATTTTAAATTTAAAAATTTAAATATTTAAATACTAAATTTTAAAAATTTAATTATTAAAACTTTAAATTTTAAAATTTAAAAATTTAAAAATTTAAATACTAAATTTTAAAAATTTAATTATTAAAACTTTAAATTATAAAATTTTAAATTAAATACTAAATTTTAAAAATTTAATTAATAAAACTTTAAATTTTAAAATTTAAAAATTTAAATACTAAATTTTAAAAATTTAATTATTAAAACTTTAAATTATAAAATTTTAAATTTTAAATAATAAATTTTAAAAATTTAATTATTAAAACTTTAAATTTTAAAATTTAAAAATTTAAATTTTAAAATTTAAAAATTTAAATACTAAATTTTAAAAATTTAAATATTAACTCTCTAAATTTTAAAATTTAAAAATTCACATACTAAATTTTAAAAATTTAATTATTAAAACTTTAAATTTTAAAATTTAAAAATTTAAAAATTTAAATACTAAATTTTAAAAATTTAATTATTAAAACTTTAAATTAAAAAATTTTAAATTTTAAATACTAAATTTTAAAAATTTAATTTTTAAAACTTTAAATTTTAGAATTTAAAAACTTAAATTTTAAAATTTAAAAATTTAAATACTAAATTTTAAAAATTTAATTACTAAACCTTTAAATTTTAAAAGTTAAAAATTTAAATACTAAATTTTAAAATTTCAAAATATAAATTTCAAAATTTAAAAATTTAAATACTAAATTTTAAAAATTAAATTATTAAAACTCTAAATTTTAGATTTTAAAAATTTAAATTTTAAAATTTAAAAATTAAATACTAAATTTTAAATATTTAATTACTAACCCTTTAAATTTTAAAATTTAAAAATTTAAATATTAAATTTTAAAATTTAAAACTTTAAATTTAAAAATTTATAAATTTAAATACCAAATTTTGAAAATTTAGTTATTAAAATTTTAAATTTAAAAATTTAAAAATTTAAATACTAAATTTTAAAAATTTAATTATTAAAACTTTAAATTATAAAATTTTAAATTAAATACTAAATTTTAAAAATTTAATTAATAAAACTTTAAATTTTAAAATTTAAAAATTTAAATACTAAATTTTAAAAATTTAATTATTAAAACTTTAAATTATAAAATTTTAAATTTTAAATACTAAATTTTAAAAATTTAATTATTAAAACTTTAAATTTTAAAATTTAAAAATTTAAATTTTAAAATTTAAAAATTTAAATACTAAATTTTAAAAATTTAAATATTAACTCTTTAAATTTTAAAATTTAAAAATTCACATACTAAATTTTAAAAATTTAATTATTAAAACTTTAAATTTTAAAATTTAAAAATTTAAAAATTTAAAAATTTAAATACTAAATTTTAAAAATTTAATTATTAAAACTTTAAATTATAAAATTTTAAATTTTAAATACTAAATTTTAAAAATTTAATTTTTAAAACTTTAAATTTTAGAATTTAAAAACTTAAATTTTAAAATTTAAAAATTTAAATACTAAATTTTAAAAATTTAATTACTAAACCTTTAAATTTTAAAAGTTAAAAATTTAAATACTAAATTTTAAAATTTCAAAATTTAAATTTCAAAATTTAAAAATTTAAATACTAAATTTTAAAAATTAAATTATTAAAACTCTAAATTTTAGATTTTAAAAATTTAAATTTTAAAATTTAAAAATTAAATACTAAATTTTAAAAATTTAATTACTAATCCTTTAAATTTTAAAATTTAAAAATTTAAATATTAAATTTTAAAATTTAAAACTTTAAATTTAAAAATTTATAAATTTAAATACCAAATTTTGAAAATTTAATTATTAAAATTTTAAATTTAAAAATTTAAAAATTTAAATACTAAATTTTAAAAATTTAATTATTAAAAGTTTAAATTTTAAAATTTAAAAATTTTAAAATTTAGATACTAAATTTTAAAAATATAATAATTAAAGCTTTAAATTTTAAAATTTAAATACTAAATTTTAAAAATTTAATTATTAAAACTTTAAATTTTAAAATTTAAAAATTTAAATACTAAATTTTAAAAATTTAATTATTAAAACTTTAAATTATAAAATTTTAAATTTTAAATACTAAATTTTAAAAATTTTATTATTAAAACTTTAAATTTTAAAATTTAAAAATTTAAAAATTCAAATACTAAATTTTAAAAATTTAATTATTAAAACTTTAAATTTTAAAATTTAAATACTAAATTTTAAAAATTTAATTATTAAGACTTTAAATTTTAAAATTTAAAAATTTAAATACTAAATTTTAAAAATTTAATTATTAAAACTTTAAATTATAAAATTTTAAATTTTAAATACTAAATTTTAAATATATAATTATTAAAACTTTAAATTTTAAAATTTAAAAATTTAAATTTTAAATTTTAAAAATTTAAATACTAAATTTTAAAAATTTAAATATTAAAACTTTAAATTTTAAAATTTAAAAATTCAAATACTAAATTTTAAAAATTAAATTATAAAAACTTTAAATTTAAAAATTTAAAAATTTAAATACTAAATTTTAAAAATTTAATTGTTAAAACTTTAAATTATAAAATTTTAAATTTTAAATACTAAATTTTAAAAATTTAATTATTAAAACTTTAAATTTTAGAATTTAAAAACTTAAATTTTAAAATTTAAAAATTTAAATACTAAATTTTAAAAATTTAATTACTAAACCTTTAAATTTTAAAAGTTAAAAATTTAAATACCAAATTTTAAAATTTAAAAATTTAAATTTCAAAATTTTAAAATTTAAATACTAAATTTTAAAAATTTAATTATTAAAACTCTAAATTTTAGAATTTAAAAATTTAAATTTTAAAATTTAAAAATGAAATACTAAATTTTAAAAATTTAATTACTAAACCTTTAAATTTTAAAATTTAAAAATTTAAATACTAAATTTTAAAAATTTAATTATTAAAACTTTAAATTATAAAATTTTAAATTTTAAATACTAAATTTTAAAAATTTAATTATTAAAACTTTAAATTTTAAAATTTAAAAATTTAAATTTTAAAATTTAAAAATTCAAATACTAAATTTTAAAAATTTAATTATTAAAACTTTAAATTTTAAAATTTAAAAATTTAAATACTAAATTTTAAAAATTTAATTATTAAAACTTTAAGTTATAAAATTTTAAATTTTAAATAATAAATTTTAAAAATTTAATTATTAAAATTTTAAATTTTAAAATTTAAAAATTGAAATTTTAAAATTTTAAAATTTAAATACTAAATTTTAAAAATTTAAATATTAAAACTTTAAATTTTAAAATTTAAAAATTCAAATACTAAATTTTAAAAATTAAATTATAAAAACTTTAAATTTAAAAATTTAAAAATTTAAATACTAAATTTTAAAAATTTAATTATTAAAACTTTAAATTATAAAATTTTAAATTTTAAATACTAAATTTTAAAAATTTAATTATTAAAACTTTAAATTTTAAAATTTAAAAATTTAAATTTAAAAATTTAAAAATTAAATACTAAATTTTAAAAATTTAATTATTAAAATTTTAAATTTAAAAATTTAAAAATTTAAATATTAAATTTTAAAAATTTAATTATTAAAACTTTAAATTTTAAAATTTAAAAATTTAAATCCTAAATTTTAAAAATTTAATTATTAAAATTTTAAATTTAAAAATTTAAAAATTTAAATACTAAATTTTAAAAATTTTATTATTAAAACTTTAAATTTTAAAATTTAAAAATTTAAAAATTCAAATACTAAATTTTAAAAATTTAATTATTAAAACTTTAAATTTTAAAATTTAAATACTAAATTTTAAAAATTTAATTATTAAGACTTTAAATTTTAAAATTTAAAAATTTAAATACTAAATTTTAAAAATTTAATTATTAAAACTTTAAATTATAAAATTTTAAATTTTAAATACTAAATTTTAAATATATAATTATTAAAACTTTAAATTTTAAAATTTAAAAATTTAAATTTTAAATTTTAAAAATTTAAATACTAAATTTTAAAAATTTAAATACTAAATTTTAAAAATTTAAATATTAAAACTTTAAATTTTAAAATTTAAAAATTCAAATACTAAATTTTAAAAATTAAATTATAAAAACTTTAAATTTAAAAATTTAAAAATTTAAATAATAAATTTTAAAAATTTAATTATTAAAACTTTAAATTTTAGAATTTAAAAACTTAAATTTTAAAATTTAAAAATTTAAATACTAAATTTTAAAAATTTAATTACTAAACCTTTAAATTTTAAAAGTTAAAAATTTAAATACTAAATTTTAAAATTTAAAAATTTAAATTTCAAAATTTTAAAATTTAAATACTAAATTTTAAAAATTTAATTATTAAAACTCTAAATTTTAGAATTTAAAAATTTAAATTTTAAAATTTAAAAATTAAATACTAAATTTTAAAAATTTAATTACTAAACCTTTAAATTTTAAAATTTAAAAATTTAAATACTAAATTTTAAAATTTAAAACTTTAAATTTAAAAATTTAAAAATTTAAATACCAAATTTTAAAAATTTAATTATTAAAATTTTAAATTTAAAAATTTAAATATTTAAATACTAAATTTTAAAAATTTAATTATTAAAACTTTAAATTTAAAAATTTAAAAATTTAAAAATTTAAATACTAAATTTTAAAAATTTAATTATTAAAACTTTAAATTATAAAATTTTAAATTAAATACTAAATTTTAAAAATTTAATTAATAAAACTTTAAATTTTAAAATTTAAAAATTTAAATACTAAATTTTAAAAATTTAATTATTAAAACTTTAAATTATAAAATTTTAAATTTTAAATACTAAATTTTAAAAATTTAATTATTAAAACTTTAAATTTTAAAATTTAAAAATTTAAATTTTAAAATTTAAAAATTTAAATACTAAATTTTAAAAATTTAAATATTAACACTTTAAATTTTAAAATTTAAAAATTCACATACTAAATTTTAAAAATTTAATTATTAAAACTTTAAATTTTAAAATTTAAACATTTAAAAATTTAAATACTAAATTTTAAAAATTTAATTATTAAAACTTTAAATTATAAAATTTTAAATTTTAAATACTAAATTTTAAAAATTTAATTATTAAAACTTTAAATTTTAGAATTTAAAAATTTGAATTTTAAAATTTAAATACTAAATTTTAAAAATTTAATTATTGAAACTTTAAATTTTAGAATTTAAAAATTTAAATTTTAAAATTTAAAAATTTAAATACTAAATTTTAAAAATTTAATTACTAAACCTTTAAATTTTAAAAGTTAAAAATTTAAATACTAAATTTTAAAATTTCAAAATTTAAAAATTTAAATACTAAATTTTAAAAATTAAATTATTAAAACTCTAAATTTTAGATTTTAAAAATTTAAATTTTAAAATTTAAAAATTAAATACTAAATTTTAAAAATTTAATTACTAAACCTTTAAATTTTAAAATTTAAAAATTTAAATATTAAATTTTAAAATTTAAAACTTTAAATATAAAAATTTATAAATTTAAATACCAAATTTTGAAACTTTAATTATTAAAATTTTAAATTTAAAAATTTAAAAATTTAAATACCAAATTTTAAAAATTTAATTATTAAAACTTTAAATTTTAAAATTTAAAAATTTAAAAATTTAAATACTAAATTTTAAAAATTTAATTATTAAAACTTTAAATTTTAGAACTTAAAAACTTAAATTTTAAAATTTAAAAATTTAAAAACTAAATTTTAAAAATTTAATTACTAAACCTTTAAATTTTAAAAGTTAAAAATTTAAATACTAAATTTTAAAATTTAAAAATTTAAATTTCAAAATTTAAAAATTTAAATACAAAATTTTAAAAATTTAATTATTAAAACTCTAAATTTTAGAATATAAAAAATTTAAATTTTAAAATTTAAAAATTAAATACTAAATTTTATAAATTTAATTACTAAACCTTTAAATTTTAAAATTTAAAAATTTAAATACTAAATTTAAAAATTTAAAACTTTAAATTTAAAAATTTTAATACTAAATTTTAAAAATTTAATTACTAAACCTTTAAATATTAAAAGTTAAAAATTTAAATACTAAATTTTAAAATTTAAAAATTTAAATACTAAATTTTAAAATTTAAAACTTTAAATTTAAAAATTTAAAAATTTAAATACTAAATTTTAAAAATTTAATTATTAAAATTTTAAATTTAAAAATTTAAATACTAAATTTTAAAAATTTAATTATTAAAACTTTAAATTTTAAAATTTAAAAATTTAAATTTTAAAATTTAAAAATTTAAATACTAAATTTTAAAAATTTAAATATTAACACTTTAAATTTTAAAATTTAAAAATTCACATACTAAATTTTAAAAATTTAATTATTAAAACTTTAAATTTTAAAATTTAAAAATTTAAAAATTTAAATACTAAATTTTAAAAATTTAATTATTAAAACTTTAAATTATAAAATTTTAAATTTTAAATACTAAATTTTAAAAATTTAATTATTAAAACTTTAAATTTTAGAATTTAAAAATTTAAATTTTAAAATTTAAATACTAAATTTTAAAAATTTAATTATTGAAACTTTAAATTTTAGAATTTAAAAATTTAAATTTTAAAATTTAAAAATTTAAATACTAAATTTTAAAAATTTAATTACTAAACCTTTAAATTTTAAAAGTTAAAAATTTAAATACTAAATTTTAAAATTTCAAAATTTAAAAATTTAAATACTAAATTTTAAAAATTAAATTATTAAAACTCTAAATTTTAGATTTTAAAAATTTAAGTTTTAAAATTTAAAAATTAAATACTAAATTTTAAAAATTTAATTACTAAACCTTTAAATTTTAAAATTTAAAAATTTAAATATTAAATTTTAAAATTTAAAACTTTAAATATAAAAATTTATAAATTTAAATACCAAATTTTGAAACTTTAATTATTAAAATTTTAAATTTAAAAATTTAAAAATTTAAATACCAAATTTTAAAAATTTAATTATTAAAACTTTAAATTTTAAAATTTAAAAATTTAAAAATTTAAATACTTAATTTTAAAAATTTAATTATTAAAACTTTAAATTTTAGAATTTAAAAACTTAAATTTTAAAATTTAAAAATTTAAAAACTAAATTTTAAAAATTTAATTACTAAACCTTTAAATTTTAAAAGTTAAAAATTTAAATACTAAATTTTAAAATTTAAAAATTTAAATTTCAAAATTTAAAAATTTAAATACAAAATTTTAAAAATTTAATTATTAAAACTCTAAATTTTAGAATATAAAAAATTTAAATTTTAAAATTTAAAAATTAAATACTAAATTTTATAAATTTAATTACTAAACCTTTAAATTTTAAAATTTAAAAATTTAAATACTAAATTTAAAAATTTAAAACTTTAAATTTAAAAATTTAAAAATTTTAATACTAAATTTTAAAAATTTAATTACTAAACCTTTAAATAT
The DNA here is from genome assembly GCF_024364675.1 of Aethina tumida. Taxonomy (NCBI): domain Eukaryota; kingdom Metazoa; phylum Arthropoda; class Insecta; order Coleoptera; family Nitidulidae; genus Aethina; species Aethina tumida. The sequence goes on along the minus strand of NC_065435.1, from coordinate 24,522,564 downwards.
TAAAAGTTAAAAATTTAAATACTAAATTTTAAAATTTAAAAATTTAAATACTAAATTTTAAAATTTAAAAATTTAAATTTCAAAATTTAAAAATTTAAATACAAAATTTTAAAAATTTAATTATTAAAACTCTAAATTTTAGAATATAAAAAATTTAAATTTTAAAATTTAAAAATTAAATACTAAATTTTATAAATTTAATTACTAAACCTTTAAATTTTAAAATTTAAAAATTTAAATACTAAATTTAAAAATTTAAAACTTTAAATTTAAAAATTTTAATACTAAATTTTAAAAATTTAATTACTAAACCTTTAAATATTAAAAGTTAAAAATTTAAATACTAAATTTTAAAATTTAAAAATTTAAATACTAAATTTTAAAATTTAAAACTTTAAATTTAAAAATTTAAAAATTTAAATACTAAATTTTAAAAATTTAATTATTAAAATTTTAAATTTAAAAATTTAAATACTAAATTTTAAAAATTTAATTATTAAAACTTTAAATTTTAAAATTTAAAAATTTAAATTTTAAAATTTAAAAATTTAAATACTAAATTTTAAAAATTTAAATATTAACACTTTAAATTTTAAAATTTAAAAATTCACATACTAAATTTTAAAAATTTAATTATTAAAACTTTAAATTTTAAAATTTAAAAATTTAAAAATTTAAATACTAAATTTTAAAAATTTAATTATTAAAACTTTAAATTATAAAATTTTAAATTTTAAATACTAAATTTTAAAAATTTAATTATTAAAACTTTAAATTTTAGAATTTAAAAATTTAAATTTTAAAATTTAAATACTAAATTTTAAAAATTTAATTATTGAAACTTTAAATTTTAGAATTTAAAAATTTAAATTTTAAAATTTAAAAATTTAAATACTAAATTTTAAAAATTTAATTACTAAACCTTTAAATTTTAAAAGTTAAAAATTTAAATACTAAATTTTAAAATTTCAAAATTTAAAAATTTAAATACTAAATTTTAAAAATTAAATTATTAAAACTCTAAATTTTAGATTTTAAAAATTTAAGTTTTAAAATTTAAAAATTAAATACTAAATTTTAAAAATTTAATTACTAAACCTTTAAATTTTAAAATTTAAAAATTTAAATATTAAATTTTAAAATTTAAAACTTTAAATATAAAAATTTATAAATTTAAATACCAAATTTTGAAACTTTAATTATTAAAATTTTAAATTTAAAAATTTAAAAATTTAAATACCAAATTTTAAAAATTTAATTATTAAAACTTTAAATTTTAAAATTTAAAAATTTAAAAATTTAAATACTTAATTTTAAAAATTTAATTATTAAAACTTTAAATTTTAGAATTTAAAAACTTAAATTTTAAAATTTAAAAATTTAAAAACTAAATTTTAAAAATTTAATTACTAAACCTTTAAATTTTAAAAGTTAAAAATTTAAATACTAAATTTTAAAATTTAAAAATTTAAATTTCAAAATTTAAAAATTTAAATACAAAATTTTAAAAATTTAATTATTAAAACTCTAAATTTTAGAATATAAAAAATTTAAATTTTAAAATTTAAAAATTAAATACTAAATTTTATAAATTTAATTACTAAACCTTTAAATTTTAAAATTTAAAAATTTAAATACTAAATTTAAAAATTTAAAACTTTAAATTTAAAAATTTAAAAATTTTAATACTAAATTTTAAAAATTTAATTACTAAACCTTTAAATATTAAAAGTTAAAAATTTAAATACTAAATTTTAAAATTTAAAAATTTAAATACTAAATTTTAAAATTTAAAACTTTAAATTTAAAAATTTAAAAATTTAAATACTAAATTTTAAAAATTTAATTATTAAAATTTTAAATTTAAAAATTTAAATACTAAATTTTAAAAATTTAATTATTAAAACTTTAAATTTTAAAATTTAAAAATTTAAAAATTCAAATACTGAATTTTAAAAATTTAATTATTAAAATTTTAAATTTTAAATTTTAAATACTAAATTTTAAAAATTTAATTATTAAAATTTTAAATTTAAAAATTTAAATATTTAAATACTAAATTTTAAAAATTTAATTATTAAAACTTTAAATTATAAAATTTTAAATTTTAAATACTAAATTTTAAAAATTTAATTATTAAAACTTTAAATTTTAAAATTTAAAAATTTAAATTTTAAAATTTAAAAATTTAAATACTAAATTTTAAAAATTTAAATATTAACACTTTAAATTTTAAAATTTAAAAATTCACATACTAAATTTTAGAAATTTAATTATTAAAACTTTAAATTTTAAAATTTAAAAATTTAAAAATTTAAATACTAAATTTTAAAAATTTAATTATTAAAACTTTAAATTATAAAATTTTAAATTTTAAATACTAAATATTAAAAATTTAATTATTAAAACTTTAAATTTTAGAATTTAAAAATTTAAATTTTAAAATTTAAATACTAAATTTTAAAAATTTAATTATTGAAACTTTAAATTTTAGAATTTAAAAATTTAAATTTTAAAATTTAAAAATTTAAATACTAAATTTTAAAAATTTAATTACTAAACCTTTAAATTTTAAAAGTTAAAAATTTAAATACTAAATTTTAAAATTTCAAAATTTCAAAATTTAAATACTAAATTTTAAAAATTAAATTATTAAAACTCTAAATTTTAGATTTTAAAAATTTAAATTTTAAAATTTAAAAATTAAATACTAAATTTTAAAAATTTAATTACTAAACCTTTAAATTTTAAAATTTAAAAATTTAAATATTAAATTTTAAAATTTAAAACTTTAAATATAAAAATTTATAAATTTAAATACCAAATTTTGAAACTTTAATTATTAAAATTTTAAATTTAAAAATTTAAAAATTTAAATACCAAATTTTAAAAATTTAATTATTAAAACTTTAAATTTTAGAATTTAAAAACTTAAATTTTAAAATTTAAAAATTTAAAAACTAAATTTTAAAAATTTAATTACTAAACCTTTAAATTTTAAAAGTTAAAAATTTAAATACTAAATTTTAAAATTTAAAAATTTAAATTTCAAAATTTAAAAATTTAAATACAAAATTTTAAAAATTTAATTATTAAAACTCTAAATTTTAGAATATAAAAAATTTAAATTTTAAAATTTAAAAATTAAATACTAAATTTTATAAATTTAATTACTAAACCTTTAAATTTTAAAATTTAAAAATTTAAATACTAAATTTAAAAATTTAAAACTTTAAATTTAAAAATTTTAATACTAAATTTTGAAAATTTAATTACTAAACCTTTAAATATTAAAAGTTAAAAATTTAAATACTAAATTTTAAAATTTAAAAATTTAAATACTAAATTTTAAAATTTAAAACTTTAAATTTAAAAATTTAAAAATTTAAATACTAAATTTTAAAAATTTAATTATTAAAATTTTAAATTTAAAAATTTAAATACTAAATTTTAAAAATTTAATTATTAAAACTTTAAATTTTAAAATTTAAAAATTTAAATTTTAAAATTTAAAAATTTAAATACTAAATTTTAAAAATTTAAATATTAACACTTTAAATTTTAAAATTTAAAAATTCACATACTAAATTTTAAAAATTTAATTATTAAAACTTTAAATTTTAAAATTTAAAAATTTAAAAATTTAAATACTAAATTTTAAAAATTTAATTATTAAAACTTTAAATTATAAAATTTTAAATTTTAAATACTAAATTTTAAAAATTTAATTATTAAAACTTTAAATTTTAGAATTTAAAAATTTAAATTTTAAAATTTAAATACTAAATTTTAAAAATTTAATTATTGAAACTTTAAATTTTAGAATTTAAAAATTTAAATTTTAAAATTTAAAAATTTAAATACTAAATTTTAAAAATTTAATTACTAAACCTTTAAATTTTAAAAGTTAAAAATTTAAATACTAAATTTTAAAATTTCAAAATTTAAAAATTTAAATACTAAATTTTAAAAATTAAATTATTAAAACTCTAAATTTTAGATTTTAAAAATTTAAATTTTAAAATTTAAAAATTAAATACTAAATTTTAAAAATTTAATTACTAAACCTTTAAATTTTAAAATTTAAAAATTTAAATATTAAATTTTAAAATTTAAAACTTTAAATATAAAAATTTATAAATTTAAATACCAAATTTTGAAACTTTAATTATTAAAATTTTAAATTTAAAAATTTAAAAATTTAAATACCAAATTTTAAAAATTTAATTATTAAAACTTTAAATTTTAAAATTTAAAAATTTAAAAATTTAAATACTAAATTTTAAAAATTTAATTATTAAAACTTAAAATTTAAAATTTAAAAATTTAAAAACTAAATTTTAAAAATTTAATTACTAAACCTTTAAATTTTAAAAGTTAAAAATTTAAATACTAAATTTTAAAATTTAAAAATTTAAATTTCAAAATTTAAAAATTTAAATACAAAATTTTAAATATTTAATTATTAAAACTCTAAATTTTAGAATATAAAAAATTTAAATTTTAAAATTTAAAAATTAAATACTAAATTTTATAAATTTAATTACTAAACCTTTAAATTTTAAAATTTAAAAATTTAAATACTAAATTTAAAAATTTAAAACTTTAAATTTAAAAATTTAAAAATTTTAATACTAAATTTTAAAAATTTAATTACTAAACCTTTAAATATTAAAAGTTAAAAATTTAAATACTAAATTTTAAAATTTAAAAATTTAAATACTAAATTTTAAAATTTAAAACTTTAAATTTAAAAATTTAAAAATTTAAATACTAAATTTTAAAAATTTAATTATTAAAATTTTAAATTTAAAAATTTAAATACTAAATTTTAAAAATTTAATTATTAAAACTTTAAATTTTAAAATTTAAAAATTTAAAAATTCAAATACTGAATTTTAAAAATTTAATTATTAAAATTTTAAATTTTAAATTTTAAATACTAAATTTTAAAAATTTAATTATTAAAATTTTAAATTTAAAAATTTAAAAATTCAAATACTAAATTTTAAAAATTTAATTATTAAAACTTTAAATTTTAAATTTTAAATACTAAATTTTAAAAATTTAATTATTAAACCTTTAAATTTTAAAAGTTAAAAATTTAAATACGAAATTTTAAAAATTTAATTATTAAAACTTTAAATTTTAAAATTTAAAAATTTAAAAATTTAAATACTAAATTTTAAAAATTTAATTATTAAAACTTTAAATTATAAAATTTTAAATTTTAAATACTAAATTTTAAAAATTTAATTATTAAAACTTTAAATTTTAGAATTTAAAAACTTAAATTTTAAAATTTAAAAATTTAAATACTAAATTTTAAAAATTTAATTACTAAACCTTTAAATTTTAAAAGTTAAAAATTTAAATACTAAATTATAAAATTTCAAAATTTAAATTTCAAAATTTAAAAATTTAAATACTAAATTTTAAAAATTAAATTATTAAAACTCTAAATTTTAGATTTTAAAAATTTAAATTTTAAAATTTAAAACTTTAAATTTAAAAATTTATAAATTTAAATACCAAATTTTGAAAATTTAATTATTAAAATTTTAAATTTAAAAATTTAAAAATTTAAATACTAAATTTTAAAAATTTAATTATTAAAACTTTAAATTTTAAAAGTTAAAAATTTAAATACTAAATTTTAAAATTTCAAAATTTAAAAATTTAAATACTAAATTTTAAAAATTAAATTATTAAAACTCTAAATTTTAGATTTTAAAAATTTAAATTTTAAAATTTAAAAATTAAATACTAAATTTTAAAAATTTAATTACTAAACCTTTAAATTTTAAAAGTTAAAAATTTAAATACTAAATTTTAAAATTTCAAAATTTAAAAATTTAAATACTAAATTTTAAAAATTAAATTATTAAAACTCTAAATTTTAGATTTTAAAAATTTAAATTTTAAAATTTAAAAATTAAATACTAAATTTTAAAAATTTAATTACTAAACCTTTAAATTTTAAAAGTTAAAAATTTAAATACTAAATTTTAAAATTTCAAAATTTAAAAATTTAAATACTAAATTTTAAAAATTAAATTATTAAAACTCTAAATTTTAGATTTTAAAAATTTAAATTTTAAAATTTAAAAATTAAATACTAAATTTTAAAAATTTAATTACTAAACCTTTAAATTTTAAAATTTAAAAATTTAAATATTAAATTTTAAAATTTAAAACTTTAAATATAAAAATTTATAAATTTAAATACCAAATTTTGAAACTTTAATTATTAAAATTTTAAATTTAAAAATTTAAAAATTTAAATACCAAATTTTAAAAATTTAATTATTAAAACTTTAAATTTTAAAATTTAAAAATTTAAAAATTTAAATACTAAATTTTAAAAATTTAATTATTAAAACTTTAAATTTTAGAATTTAAAAACTTAAATTTTAAAATTTAAAAATTTAAAAACTAAATTTTAAAAATTTAATTACTAAACCTTTAAATTTTAAAAGTTAAAAATTTAAATACTAAATTTTAAAATTTAAAAATTTAAATTTCAAAATTTAAAAATTTAAATACAAAATTTTAAAAATTTAATTATTAAAACTCTAAATTTTAGAATATAAAAAATTTAAATTTTAAAATTTAAAAATTAAATACTAAATTTTATAAATTTAATTACTAAACCTTTAAATTTTAAAATTTAAAAATTTAAATACTAAATTTAAAAATTTAAAACTTTAAATTTAAAAATTTTAATACTAAATTTTGAAAATTTAATTACTAAACCTTTAAATATTAAAAGTTAAAAATTTAAATACTAAATTTTAAAATTTAAAAATTTAAATACTAAACTTTAAAATTTAAAACTTTAAATTTAAAAATTTAAAAATTTAAATACTAAATTTTAAAAATTTAATTATTAAAATTTTAAATTTAAAAATTTAAATACTAAATTTTAAAAATTTAATTATTAAAACTTTAAATTTTAAAATTTAAAAATTTAAATTTTAAAATTTAAAAATTTAAATACTAAATTTTAAAAATTTAAATATTAACACTTTAAATTTTAAAATTTAAAAATTCACATACTAAATTTTAAAAATTTAATTATTAAAACTTTAAATTTTAAAATTTAAAAATTTAAAAATTTAAATACTAAATTTTAAAAATTTAATTATTAAAACTTTAAATTATAAAATTTTAAATTTTAAATACTAAATTTTAAAAATTTAATTATTAAAGCTTTAAATTTTAGAATTTAAAAATTTAAATTTTAAAATTTAAATACTAAATTTTAAAAATTTAATTATTGAAACTTTAAATTTTAGAATTTAAAAATTTAAATTTTAAAATTTAAAAATTTAAATACTAAATTTTAAAAATTTAATTACTAAACCTTTAAATTTTAAAAGTTAAAAATTTAAATACTAAATTTTAAAATTTCAAAATTTAAAAATTTAAATACTAAATTTTAAAAATTAAATTATTAAAACTCTAAATTTTAGATTTTAAAAATTTAAATTTTAAAATTTAAAAATTAAATACTAAATTTTAAAAATTTAATTACTAAACCTTTAAATTTTAAAATTTAAAAATTTAAATATTAAATTTTAAAATTTAAAACTTTAAATATAAAAATTTATAAATTTAAATACCAAATTTTAAAAATTTAATTATTAAAACTTTAAATTTTAAAATTTAAAAATTTAAAAATTTAAATACTAAATTTTAAAAGTTTAATTATTAAAACTTTAAATTTTAGAATTTAAAAACTTAAATTTTAAAATTTAAAAATTTAAAAACTAAATTTTAAAAATTTAATTACTAAACCTTTAAATTTTAAAAGTTAAAAATTTAAATACTAAATTTTAAAATTTAAAAATTTAAATTTCAAAATTTAAAAATTTAAATACAAAATTTTAAAAATTTAATTATTAAAACTCTAAATTTTAGAATATAAAAAATTTAAATTTTAAAATTTAAAAATTAAATACTAAATTTTATAAATTTAATTACTAAACCTTTAAATTTTAAAATTTAAAAATTTAAATACTAAATTTAAAAATTTAAAACTTTAAATTTAAAAATTTAAAAATTTTAATACTAAATTTTAAAAATTTAATTACTAAACCTTTAAATATTAAAAGTTAAAAATTTAAATACTAAATTTTAAAATTTAAAAATTTAAATACTAAATTTTAAAATTTAAAACTTTAAATTTAAAAATTTAAAAATTTAAATACTAAATTTTAAAAATTTAATTATTAAAATTTTAAATTTAAAAATTTAAATACTAAATTTTAAAAATTTAATTATTAAAACTTTAAATTTTAAAATTTAAAAATTTAAAAATTCAAATACTGAATTTTAAAAATTTAATTATTAAAATTTTAAATTTTAAATTTTAAATACTAAATTTTAAAAATTTAATTATTAAAATTTTAAATTTAAAAATTTAAAAATTCAAATACTAAATTTTAAAAATTTAATTATTAAAACTTTAAATTTTAAATTTTAAATACTAAATTTTAAAAATTTAATTATTAAACCTTTAAATTTTAAAAGTTAAAAATTTAAATACGAAATTTTAAAAATTTAATTATTAAAACTTTAAATTTTAAAATTTAAAAATTTAAAAATTTAAATACTAAATTTTAAAAATTTAATTATTAAAACTTTAAATTATAAAATTTTAAATTTTAAATACTAAATTTTAAAAATTTAATTATTAAAACTTTAAATTTTAGAATTTAAAAACTTAAATTTTAAAATTTAAAAATTTAAATACTAAATTTTAAAAATTTAATTACTAAACCTTTAAATTTTAAAAGTTAAAAATTTAAATACTAAATTATAAAATTTCAAAATTTAAATTTCAAAATTTAAAAATTTAAATACTAAATTTTAAAAATTAAATTATTAAAACTCTAAATTTTAGATTTTAAAAATTTAAATTTTAAAATTTAAAACTTTAAATTTAAAAATTTATAAATTTAAATACCAAATTTTGAAAATTTAATTATTAAAATTTTAAATTTAAAAATTTAAAAATTTAAATACTAAATTTTAAAAATTTAATTATTAAAACTTTAAATTTTAAAATTTAAAAATTTTAAAATTTAAATACTAAATTTTAAAAATATAATAATTAAAGTTTTAAATTTTAAAATTTAAATACTAAATTTTAAAAATTTAATTATTAAAACTTTAAATTATAAAATTTTAAATTTTAAATACTAAATTTTAAAAATTTAATTATTAAAACTTTAAATTTTAAAATTTAAAAATTTAAATTTTAAAATTTAAAAATTTAAATACTAAATTTTAAAAATTTAAATATTAACACTTTAAATTTTAAAATTTAAAAATTCACATACTAAATTTTAAAAATTTAATTATTAAAACTTTATATTTTAAAATTTAAAAATTTAAAAATTTAAATACTAAATTTTAAAAATTTAATTATTAAAACTTTAAATTATAAAATTTTAAATTTTAAATACTAAATTTTAAAAATTTAATTATTAAAACTTTAAATTTTAGAATTTAAAAATTTAAATTTTAAAATTTAAATACTAAATTTTAAAAATTTAATTATTGAAACTTTAAATTTTAGAATTTAAAAATTTAAATTTTAAAATTTAAAAATTTAAATACTAAATTTTAAAAATTTAATTACTAAACCTTTAAATTTTAAAAGTTAAAAATTTAAATACTAAATTTTAAAATTTCAAAATTTAAAAATTTAAATACTAAATTTTAAAAATTAAATTATTAAAACTTTAAATTTTAAATTTTAAATACTAAATTTTAAAAATTTAATTATTGAAACTTTAAATTTTAGATTTTAAAAATTTAAATTTTAAAATTTAAAAATTAAATACTAAATTTTAAAAATTTAATTACTAAACCTTTAAATTTTAAAATTTAAAAATTTAAATATTAAATTTTAAAATTTAAAACTTTAAATATAAAAATTTATAAATTTAAATACCAAATTTTGAAACTTTAATTATTAAAATTTTAAATTTAAAAATTTAAAAATTTAAATACCAAATTTTAAAAATTTAATTATTAAAACTTTAAATTTTAAAATTTAAAAATTTAAAAATTTAAATACTAAATTTTAAAAATTTAATTATTAAAACTTTAAATTTTAGAATTTAAAAACTTAAATTTTAAAATTTAAAAATTTTAAAACTAAATTTTAAAAATTTAATTACTAAACCTTTAAATTTTAAAAGTTAAAAATTTAAATACTAAATTTTAAAATTTAAAAATTTAAATTTCAAAATTTAAAAATTTAAATACAAAATTTTAAAAATTTAATTATTAAAACTCTAAATTTTGGAATATAAAAAATTTAAATTTTAAAATTTAAAAATTAAATACTAAATTTTATAAATTTAATTAATAAACCTTTAAATTTTAAAATTTAAAAATTTAAATAATAAATTTAAAAATTTAAAACTTTAAATTTAAAAATTTAAAAATTTTAATACTAAATTTTAAAAATTTAATTACTAAACCTTTAAATATTAAAAGTTAAAAATTTAAATACTAAATTTTAAAATTTAAAAATTTAAATACTAAATTTTAAAATTTAAAACTTTAAATTTAAAAATTTAAAAATTTAAATACTAAATTTTAAAAATTTAATTATTAAAATTTTAAATTTAAAAATTTAAATACTAAATTTTAAAAATTTAATTATTAAAACTTTAAATTTTAAAATTTAAAAATTTAAAAATTCAAATACTGAATTTTAAAAATTTAATTATTAAAATTTTAAATTTTAAATTTTAAATACTAAATTTTAAAAATTTAATTATTAAAATTTTAAATTTAAAAATTTAAAAATTCAAATACTAAATTTTAAAAATTTAATTATTAAAACTTTAAATTTTAAATTTTAAATACTAAATTTTAAAAATTTAATTATTAAACCTTTAAATTTTAAAAGTTAAAAATTTAAATACGAAATTTTAAAAATTTAATTATTAAAACTTTAAATTTTAAAATTTAAAAATTTAAAAATTTAAATAATAAATTTTAAAAATTTAATTATTAAAACTTTAAATTATAAAATTTTAAATTTTAAATACTAAATTTTAAAAATTTAATTATTAAAACTTTAAATTTTAGAATTTAAAAACTTAAATTTTAAAATTTAAAAATTTAAATACTAAATTTTAAAAATTTAATTACTAAACCTTTAAATTTTAAAAGTTAAAAATTTAAATACTAAATTATAAAATTTCAAAATTTAAATTTCAAAATTTAAAAATTTAAATACTAAATTTTAAAAATTAAATTATTAAAACTCTAAATTTTAGATTTTAAAAATTTAAATTTTAAAATTTAAAACTTTAAATTTAAAAATTTATAAATTTAAATACCAAATTTTGAAAATTTAATTATTAAAATTTTAAATTTAAAAATTTAAAAATTTAAATACTAAATTTTAAAAATTTAATTATTAAAATTTTAAATTTTAAAATTTAAAAATTTTAAAATTTAAATACTAAATTTTAAAAATATAATAATTAAAGCTTTAAATTTTAAAATTTAAATACTAAATTTTAAAAATTGAATTATTAAAACTTTAAATTTTAAAATTTAAAAATTTAAATACTAAATTTTAAAAATTTAATTATTAAAACTTTAAATTATAAAATTTTAAATTTTAAATACTAAATTTTAAAAATTTAATTATTAAAATTTTAAATTTTAAAATTTAAAAATTTAAATTTTAAAATTTAAAAATTCAAATACTAAATTTTAAAAATTTAATTATTAAAACTTTAAATTTTAAAATTTAAAAATTTAAATACTAAATTTTAAAAATTTAATTATTAAAACTTTAAGTTATAAAATTTTAAATTTTAAATACTAAATTTTAAAAATTTAATTATTAAAACTTTAAATTTTAAAATTTAAAAATTGAAATTTTAAAATTTTAAAATTTAAATTCTAAATTTTAAAAGTTTAAATATTAAAACTTTAAATTTTAAAATTTAAAAATTCAAATACTAAATTTTAAAAATTAAATTATAAAAACTTTAAATTTAAAAATTTAAAAATTTAAATACTAAATTTTAAAAATTTAATTATTAAAACTTTAAATTATAAAATTTTAAATTTTAAATACTAAATTTTAAAAATTTAATTATTAAAACTTTAAATTTTAAAATTTAAAAATTTAAATTTAAAAATTTAAAAATTAAATACTAAATTTTAAAAATTTAATTATTAAAATTTTAAATTTAAAAATTTAAAAATTTAAATATTAAATTTTAAAAATTTAATTATTAAAACTTTAAATTTTAAAATTTAAAAATTTAAATACTAAATTTTAAAAATTTTATTATTAAAACTTTAAATTTTAAAATTTAAAAATTTAAAAATTCAAATACTAAATTTTAAAAATTTAAATATTAAAACTTTAAATTTTAAAATTTAAATACTAAATTTTAAAAATTTAATTATTAAAACTTTAAATTTTAGAATTTAAAAACTTAAATTTTAAAATTTAAAAATTTAAATACTAAATTTTAAAAATTTAATTACTAAACCTTTAAATTTTAAAAGTTAAAAATTTAAATACTAAATTTTAAAATTTCAAAATTTAAAAATTTAAATACTAAATTTTAAAAATTAAATTATTAAAACTCTAAATTTTAGATTTTAAAAATTTAAATTTTAAAATTTAAAAATTAAATACTAAATTTTAAAAATTTAATTACTAAACCTTTAAATTTTAAAATTTAAAAATTTAAATATTAAATTTTAAAATTTAAAACTTTAAATTTAAAAATTTATAAATTTAAATACCAAATTTTGAAAATTTAATCATTAAAATTTTAAATTTAAAAATTTAAAAATTTAAATACTAAATTTTAAAAATTTAATTATTAAAACTTTAAATTTTAGAATTTTAAACTTAAATTTTAAAATTTAAAAATTTAAATACTAAATTTTAAAAATTTAATTACTAAACCTTTAAATTTTAAAAGTTAAAAATTTAAATACTAAATTTTAAAATTTCAAAATTTAAATTTCAAAATTTAAAAATTTAAATACTAAATTTTAAAAATTAAATTATTAAAACTCTAAATTTTAGATTTTAAAAATTTAAATTTTAAAATTTAAAAATTAAATACTAAATTTTAAAAATTTAATTACTAAACCTTTAAATTTTAAAATTTAAAAATTTAAATATTAAATTTTAAAATTTAAAACTTTAAATTTAAAAATTTATAAATTTAAATACCAAATTTTGAAAATTTAATTATTAAAATTTTAAATTTAAAAATTTAAAAATTTAAATACTAAATTTTAAAAATTTAATTATTAAAACTTTAAATTTTAAAATTTAAAAATTTTAAAATTTAAATACTAAATTTTAAAAATATAATAATTAAAGCTTTAAATTTTAAAATTTAAATACTAAATTTTAAAAATTTAATTATTAAAACTTTAAATTTTAAAATTTAAAAATTTAAATACTAAATTTTAAAAATTTAATTATTAAAACTTTAAATTATAAAATTTTAAATTTTAAATACTAAATTTTAAAAATTTAATTATTAAAACTTTAAATTTTAAAATTTAAAAATTTAAATTTTAAAATTTAAAAATTCAAATACTAAATTTTAAAAATTTAATTATTAAAACTTTAAATTTTAAAATTTAAAAATTTAAATACTAAATTTTAAAAATTTAATTATTAAAACTTTAAGTTATAAAATTTTAAATTTTAAATACTAAATTTTAAAAATTTAATTATTAAAACTTTAAATTTTAAAATTTAAAAATTGAAATTTTAAAATTTTAAAATTTAACTACTAAATTTTAAAAATTTAAATATTAAAACTTTAAATTTTAAAATTTAAAAATTCAAATACTAAATTTTAAAAATTAAATTATAAAAACTTTAAATTTAAAAATTTAAAAATTTAAATACTAAATTTTAAAAATTTAATTATTAAAACTTTAAATTATAAAATTTTAAATTTTAAATACTAAATTTTAAAAATTTAATTATTAAAACTTTAAATTTTAAAATTTAAAAATTTAAATTTAAAAATTTAAAAATTAAATACTAAATTTTAAAAATTTAATTATTAAAATTTTAAATTTAAAAATTTAAAAATTTAAATATTAAATTTTAAAAATTTAATTATTAAAACTTTAAATTTTAAAATTTAAAAATTTAAATACTAAATTTTAAAAATTTTATTATTAAAACTTTAAATTTTAAAATTTAAAAATTTAAAAATTCAAATATTAAATCTTAAAAATTTAATTATTAAAACTTTAAATTTTAAAATTTAAATACTAAATTTTAAAAATTTAATTATTAAAACTTTAAATTTTAGAATTTAAAAACTTAAATTTTAAAATTTAAAAATTTAAATACTAAATTTTAAAAATTTAATTACTAAACCTTTAAATTTTAAAAGTTAAAAATTTAAATACTAAATTTTAAAATTTCAAAATTTAAATTTCAAAATTTAAAAATTTAAATACAAAATTTTAAAAATTAAATTATTAAAACTCTAAATTTTAGATTTTAAAAATTTAAATTTTAAAATTTAAAAATTAAATACTAAATTTTAAAAATTTAATTACTAAACCTTTAAATTTTAAAATTTAAAAATTTAAATATTAAATTTTAAAATTTAAAACTTTAAATTTAAAAATTTATAAATTTAAATACCAAATTTTGAAAATTTAATTAATAAAATTTTAAATTTAAAAATTTAAAAATTTAAATACTAAATTTTAAAAATTTAATTATTAAAACTTTAAATTTTAAAATTTAAAAATTTAAAAATTTAAATACTAAATTTTAAAAATTTAATTATTAAAACTTTATATTATAAAATTTTAAATTTTAAATACTAAATTTTAAAAATTTAATTATTAAAACTTTAAATTTTAGAATTTAAAAACTTAAATTTTAAAATTTAAAAATTTAAATACTAAATTTTAAAAATTTAATTACTAAACCTTTAAATTTTATAAGTTAAAAATTTAAATACTAAATTTTAAAATTTAAAAATTTAAATTTCAAAATTTTAAAATTTAAATACTAAATTTTAAAAATTTAATTATTAAAACTCTAAATTTTAGAATTTTAAAATTTAAATTTTAAAATTTAAAAATTAAATACTAAATTTTAAAAATTTAATTACTAAACCTTTAAATTTTAAAATTTAAAAATTTAAATACTAAATTTTAAAATTTAAAACTTTAAATTTAAAAATTTAAAAATTTAAATACCAAATTTTAAAAATTTAATTATTAAAATTTTAAATTTAAAAATTTAAATATTTAAATACTAAATTATAAAAATTTAATTATTAAAACTTTAAATTTTAAAATTTAAAAATTTAAAAATTTAAATACTAAATTTTAAAAATTTAATTATTAAAACTTTATATTATAAAATTTTAAATTTTAAATACTAAATTTTAAAAATTTAATTATTAAAACTTTAAATTTTAGAATTTAAAAACTTAAATTTTAAAATTTAAAAATTTAAAAATTTAAATACTAAATTTTAAAAATTTAATTATTAAAACTTTAAATTATAAAATTTTAAATTAAATACTAAATTTTAAAAATTTAATTACTAAACCTTTAAATTTTAAAATTTAAAAATTTAAATACTAAATTTTAAAATTTAAAACTTTAAATTTAAAAATTTAAAAATTTAAATACCAAATTTTAAAAATTTAATTATTAAAATTTTAAATTTAAAAATTTAAATATTTAAATACTAAATTTTAAAAATTTAATTATTAAAACTTTAAATTTTAAAATTTAAAAATTTAAAAATTTAAATACTAAATTTTAAAAATTTAATTATTTAAACTTTAAATTATAAAATTTTTAATTAAATACTAAATTTTAAAAATTTAATTAATAAATCTTTAAATTTTAAAATTTAAAAATTTAAATACTAAATTTTAAAAATTTGATTATTAAAACTTTAAATTATAAAATTTTAAATTTTAAATACTAAATTTTAAAATTTTAATTATTAAAACTTTAAATTTTAAAATTTAAAAATTTAAATTTTAAAATTTAAAAATTTAAATACTAAATTTTAAAATTTAAAACTTTAAATTTAAAAATTTAAAAATTTAAATACCAAATTTTGAAAATTTAATTATTAAAATTTTAAATTTAAAAATTAAAAAATTTAAATACTAAATTTTAAAAATTTAATTATTAAAACTTTAAATTTTAGAATTTAAAAACTTAAATTATAAAATTTAAAAATTTAAATACTAAATTTTAAAAATTTAATTACTAAACCTTTAAATTTTAAAAGTTAAAAATTTAAATACTAAATTTTAAAATTTAAAAATTTAAATTTCAAAATTTAAAAATTTAAATACTAAATTTTAAAAATTAAATTATTAAAACTCTAAATTTTAGATTTTAAAAATTTAAATTTTAAAATTTAAAAATTAAATACTAAATTTTAAAAATTTAATCACTAAACCTTTAAATTTTAAAATTTAAAAATTTAAATACTAAATTTTAAAATTTAAAACTTTAAATTTAAAAATTTAAAAATTTAAATACCAAATTTTAAAAATTTATTTATTAAAATTTTAAATTTAAAAATTTAAATATTTAAATACTAAATTTTAAAAATTTAATTATTAAAACTTTAAATTTTAAAATTTAAAAATTTTAAAATTTAAATACTAAATTTTAAAAATTTAATTATTAAAACTTTAAATTATAAAATTTTAAATTAAATACTAAATTTTAAAAATTTAATTACTAAACCTTTAAATTTTAAAATTTAAAAATTTAAATACTAAATTTTAAAATTTAAAACTTTAAATTTAAAAATTTAAAAATTTAAATACCAAATTTTAAAAATTTAATTATTAAAATTTTAAATTTAAATATTTAAATACTAAATTTTAAAAATTTAATTATTAAAACTTTAAATTTTAAAATTTAAAAATTTAAAAATTTAAATACTAAATTTTAAAAATTTAATTATTAAAACTTTAAATTATAAAATTTTAAATTAAATACTAAATTTTAAAAATTTAATTAATAAAACTTTAAATTTTAAAATTTAAAAATTTAAATACTAAATTTTAAAAATTTGATTATTAAAACTTTAAATTATAAAATTTTAAATTTTAAATACTAAATTTTAAAATTTTAATTATTAAAACTTTAAATTTTAAAATTTAAAAATTTAAATTTTAAAATTTAAAAATTTAAATACTAAATTTTAAAATTTAAAACTTTAAATTTATAAATTTAAAAATTTAAATACCAAATTTTGAAAATTTAATTATTAGAATTTTAAATTTAAAAATTAAAAAATTTAAATACTAAATTTTAAAAATTTAATTATTAAAACTTTATATTATAAAATTTTAAATTTTAAATACTAAATTTTAAAAATTTAATTATTAAAACTTTAAATTTTAGAATTTAAAAACTTAAATTTTAAAATTTAAAAATTTAAATACTAAATTTTAAAAATTTAATTACTAAACCTTTAAATTTTAAAAGTTAAAATTTAAATACTAAATTTTAAAATTTAAAAATTTAAATTTCAAAATTTAAAAATTTAAATACTAAATTTTAAAAATTAAATTATTAAAACTCCAAATTTTAGATTTTAAAAATTTAAATTTTAAAATTTAAAAATTAAATACTAAATTTTAAAAGTTTAATTACTAAACCTTTAAATTTTAAAATTTAAAAATTTAAATACTAAATTTTAAAATTTATAACTTTAAATTTAAAAATTTAAAAATTTAAATACCAAATTTTAAAAATTTATTTATTAAAATTTTAAATTTAAAAATTTAAATATTTAAATACTAAATTTTAAAAATTTAATTATTAAAACTTTAAATTTTAAAATTTAAAAATTTTAAAATTTAAATACTAAATTTTAAAAATTTAATTATTAAAACTTTAAATTATAAAATTTTAAATTAAATACTAAATTTTAAAAATTTAATTACTAAACCTTTAAATTTTAAAATTTAAAAATTTAAATACTAAATTTTAAAATTTAAAACTTTAAATTTAAAAATTTAAAAATTTAAATACCAAATTTTAAAAATTTAATTATTAAAATTTTAAATTTAAAAATTTAAATATTTAAATATTAAATTTTAAAAATTTAATTATTAAAACTTTAAATTTTAAAATTTAAAAATTTAAAAATTTAAATACTAAATTTTAAAAATTTAATTATTAAAACTTTAAATTATAAAATTTTAATTAAATACTAAATTTTAAAAATTTAATTAATAAAACTTTAAATTTTAAAATTTAAAAATTTAAATACTAAATTTTAAAAATTTAATTATTAAAACTTTAAATTATAAAATTTTAATTAAATACTAAATTTTAAAAATTTAATTATTAAAACTTTAAATTTTAAAATTTAAAAATTTAAATTTTAAAATTTAAAAATTTAAATACTAAATTTTAAAAATTTAATTACTAAACCTTTAAATTTTAAAAGTTAAAAATTTAAATACTAAATTTTAAAAATTAAATTATTAAAACTCTAAATTTTAGATTTTAAAAATTTAAATTTTAAAATTTAAAAATTAAATACTAAATTTTAAAAATTTAATTACTAAACCTTTAAATTTTAAAATTTAAAAATTTAAATATTAAATTTTAAAATTTAAAACTTTAAATTTAAAAATTTATAAATTTAAATACCAAATTTTGAAAATTTAATTAATAAAATTTTAAATTTAAAAATTAAAAAATTTAAATACTAAATTTTAAAAATTTAATTATTAAAACTTTATATTATAAAATTTTAAATTTTAAATACTAAATTTTAAAAATTTAATTATTAAAACTTTAAATTTTAGAATTTAAAAACTTAAATTTTAAAATTTAAAAATTTAAATACTAAATTTTAAAAATTTAATTACTAAACCTTTAAATTTTAAAAGTTAAAATTTAAATACTAAATTTTAAAATTTAAAAATTTAAATTTCAAAATTTAAAAATTTAAATACTAAATTTTAAAAATTAAATTATTAAAACTCCAAATTTTAGATTTTAAAAATTTAAATTTTAAAATTTAAAAATTAAATACTAAATTTTAAAAGTTTAATTACTAAACCTTTAAATTTTAAAATTTAAAAATTTAAATACTAAATTTTAAAATTTAAAACTTTAAATTTAAAAATTTAAAAATTTAAATACCAAATTTTAAAAATTTATTTATTAAAATTTTAAATTTAAAAATTTAAATATTTAAATACTAAATTTTAAAAATTTAATTATTAAAACTTTAAATTTTAAAATTTAAAAATTTAAAAATTTAAATACTAAATTTTAAAAATTTAATTATTAAAACTTTAAATTATAAAATTTTAAATTAAATACTAAATTTTAAAAATTTAATTAATAAATCTTTAAATTTTAAAATTTAAAAATTTAAATACTAAATTTTAAAAATTTGATTATTAAAATTTTAAATTATAAAATTTTAAATTTTAAATACTAAATTTTAAAATTTTAATTATTAAAACTTTAAATTTTAAAATTTAAAAATTTAAATTTTAAAATTTAAAAATTTAAATACTAAATTTTAAAATTTAAAACTTTAAATTTAAAAATTTAAAAATTTAAATACCAAATTTTGAAAATTTAATTATTAAAATTTTAAATTTAAAAATTAAAAAATTTAAATACTAAATTTTAAAAATTTAATTATTAAAACTTTATATTATAAAATTTTAAATTTTAAATACTAAATTTTAAAAATTTAATTATTAAAACTTTAAATTTTAGAATTTAAAAACTTAAATTATAAAATTTAAAAATTTAAATACTAAATTTTAAAAATTTAATTACTAAACCTTTAAATTTTAAAAGTTAAAAATTTAAATACTAAATTTTAAAATTTAAAAATTTAAATTTCAAAATTTAAAAATTTAAATACTAAATTTTAAAAATTAAATTATTAAAACTCTAAATTTTAGATTTTAAAAATTTAAATTTTAAAATTTAAAAATTAAATACTAAATTTTAAAAATTTAATTACTAAACCTTTAAATTTTAAAATTTAAAAATTTAAATACTAAATTTTAAAATTTAAAACTTTAAATTTAAAAATTTAAAAATTTAAATACCAAATTTTAAAAATTTATTTATTAAAATTTTAAATTTAAAAATTTAAATATTTAAATACTAAATTTTAAAAATTTAATTATTAAAACTTTAAATTTTAAAATTTAAAAATTTTAAAATTTAAATACTAAATTTTAAAAATTTAATTATTAAAACTTTAAATTATAAAATTTTAAATTAAATACTAAATTTTAAAAATTTAATTACTAAACCTTTAAATTTTAAAATTTAAAAATTTAAATACTAAATTTTAAAATTTAAAACTTTAAATTTAAAAATTTAAAAATTTAAATACCAAATTTTAAAAATTTAATTATTAAAATTTTAAATTTAAATATTTAAATACTAAATTTTAAAAATTTAATTATTAAAACTTTAAATTTTAAAAT
Source organism: Aethina tumida (assembly GCF_024364675.1). Lineage (NCBI taxonomy): Eukaryota > Metazoa > Arthropoda > Insecta > Coleoptera > Nitidulidae > Aethina > Aethina tumida. The sequence continues at coordinate 24,502,039 of NC_065435.1, read as the reverse complement.
TTAAAAATTTAAAAATTTAAATACTAAATTTTAAAAATTTAATTATTAAAACTTTAAATTATAAAATTTTAAATTAAGTACTAAATTTTAAAAATTTAATTAATAAAACTTTAAATTTTAAAATTTAAAAATTTAAATACTAAATTTTAAAAATTTGATTATTAAAACTTTAAATTATAAAATTTTAAATTTTAAATACTAAATTTTAAAATTTTAATTATTAAAACTTTAAATTTTAAAATTTAAAAATTTAAATTTTAAAATTTAAAAATTTAAATACTAAATTTTAAAATTTAAAACTTTAAATTTAAAAATTTAAAAATTTAAATACCAAATTTTGAAAATTTAATTATTAAAATTTTATATTTAAAAATTAGAAAATTTAAATACTAAATTTTAAAAATTTAATTATTAAAACTTTATATTATAAAATTTTAAATTTTAAATACTAAATTTTAAAAATTTAATTATTAAAACTTTAAATTTTAGAATTTAAAAACTTAAATTTTAATATTTAAAAATTTAAATACTAAATTTTAAAAATTTAATTACTAAACCTTTAAATTTTAAAAGTTAAAATTTAAATACTAAATTTTAAAATTTAAAAATTTAAATTTCAAAATTTAAAAATTTAAATACTAAATTTTAAAAATTAAATTATTAAAACTCCAAATTTTAGATTTTAAAAATTTAAATTTTAAAATTTAAAAATTAAATACTAAATTTTAAAAGTTTAATTACTAAACCTTTAAATTTTAAAATTTAAAAATTTAAATACTAAATTTTAAAATTTAAAACTTTAAATTTAAAAATTTAAAAATTTAAATACCAAATTTAAAAAATTTATTTATTAAAATTTTAAATTTAAAAATTTAAATATTTAAATACTAAATTTTAAAAATTTAATTATTAAAACTTTAAATTTTAAAATTTAAAAATTTTAAAATTTAAATACTAAATTTTAAAAATTTAATTATTAAAACTTTAAATTATAAAATTTTAAATTAAATACTAAATTTTAAAAATTTAATTACTAAACCTTTAAATTTTAAAATTTAAAAATTTAAATACTAAATTTTAAAATTTAAAACTTTAAATTTAAAAATTTAAAAATTTAAATACCAAATTTTAAAAATTTAATTATTAAAATTTTAAATTTAAAAATTTAAATATTTAAATATTAAATTTTAAAAATTTAATTATTAAAACTTTAAATTTTAAAATTTAAAAATTTAAAAATTTAAATACTAAATTTTAAAAATTTAATTATTAAAACTTTAAATTATAAAATTTTAATTAAATACTAAATTTTAAAAATTTAATTAATAAAACTTTAAATTTTAAAATTTAAAAATTTAAATACTAAATTTTAAAAATTTGATTATTAAAACTTTAAATTATAAAATTTTAAATTTTAAATACTAAATTTTAAAAATTTAATTATTAAAACTTTAAATTTTAAAATTTAAAAATTTAAATTTTAAAATTTAAAAATTTAAATACTAAATTTTAAAAATTTAATTACTAAACATTTAAATTTTAAAAGTTAAAAATTTAAATACTAAATTTTAAAAATTAAATTATTAAAACTCTAAATTTTAGATTTTAAAAATTTAAATTTTAAAATTTAAAAATTAAATACTAAATTTTAAAAATTTAATTACTAAACCTTTAAATTTTAAAATTTAAAAATTTAAATATTAAATTTTAAAATTTAAAACTTTAAATTTAAAAATTTATAAATTTAAATACCAAATTTTGAAAATTTAATTAATAAAATTTTAAATTTAAAAATTTAAAAATTTCAATACTAAATTTTAAAAATTTAATTATTAAAACTTTAAATTTTAAAATTTAAAAATTTAAAAATTTAAATACTAAATTTTAAAAATTTAATTATTAAAACTTTATATTATAAAATTTTAAATTTTAAATACTAAATTTTAAAAATTTAATTATTAAAACTTTAAATTTTAGAATTTAAAAACTTAAATTTTAAAATTTAAAAATTTAAATACTAAATTTTAAAAATTTAATTACTAAACCTTTAAATTTTATAAGTTAAAAATTTAAATACTAAATTTTAAAATTTAAAAATTTAAATTTCAAAATTTTAAAATTTAAATACTAAATTTTAAAAATTTAATTATTAAAACTCTAAATTTTAGAATTTTAAAATTAAATTTTAAAATTTAAAAATTAAATACTAAATTTTAAAAATTTAATTACTAAACCTTTAAATTTTAAAATTTAAAAATTTAAATACTAAATTTTAAAATTTAAAACTTTAAATTTAAAAATTTAAAAATTTAAATACCAAATTTTAAAAATTTAATTATTAAAATTTTAAATTTAAAAATTTAAATATTTAAATACTAAATTTTAAAAATTTAATTATTAAAACTTTAAATTTTAAAATTTAAAAATTTAAAAATTTAAATACTAAATTTTAAAAATTTAATTATTAAAACTTTAAATTATAAAATTTTAAATTAAATACTAAATTTTAAAAATTTAATTAATAAAACTTTAAATTTTAAAATTTAAAAATTTAAATACTAAATTTTAAAAATTTGATTATTAAAACTTTAAATTATAAAATTTTAAATTTTAAATACTAAATTTTAAAAATTTAATTATTAAAACTTTAAATTTTAAAATTTAAAAATTTAAATTTTAAAATTTAAAAATTTAAATACTAAATTTTAAAATTTAAAACTTTAAATTTAAAAATTTAAAAATTTAAATACCAAATTTTGAAAATTTAATTATTAAAATTTTAAATTTAAAAATTAAAAAATTTAAATACTAAATTTTAAAAATTTAATTATTAAAACTTTATATTATAAAATTTTAAATTTTAAATACTAAATTTTAAAAATTTAATTATTAAAACTTTAAATTTTAGAATTTAAAAACTTAAATTTTAAAATTTAAAAATTTAAATACTAAATTTTAAAAATTTAATTACTAAACCTTTAAATTTTAAAAGTTAAAAATTTAAATACTAAATTTTAAAATTTAAAAATTTAAATTTCAAAATTTAAAAATTTAAATACTAAATTTTAAAAATTAAATTATTAAAACTCTAAATTTTAGATTTTAAAAATTTAAATTTTAAAATTTAAAAATTAAATACTAAATTTTAAAAATTTAATTACTAAACCTTTAAATTTTAAAATTTAAAAATTTAAATACTAAATTTTAAAATTTAAAACTTTAAATTTAAAAATTTAAAAATTTAAATACCAAATTTTAAAAATTTATTTATTAAAATTTTAAATTTAAAAATTTAAATATTTAAATACTAAATTTTAAAAATTTAATTATTAAAACTTTAAATTTTAAAATTTAAAAATTTAAAAATTTAAATACCAAATTTTAAAAATTTAATTATTAAAACTTTAAATTATAAAATTTTAAATTAAATACTAAATTTTAAAAATTTAATTACTAAACCTTTAAATTTTAAAATTTAAAAATTTAAATACTAAATTTTAAAATTTAAAACTTTAAATTTAAAAATTTAAAAATTTAAATACCAAATTTTAAAAATTTAATTATTAAAATTTTAAATTTAAAAATTTAAATATTTAAATACTAAATTTTAAAAATTTAATTATTAAAACTTTAAATTTTAAAATTTAAAAATTTAAAAATTTAAATACCAAATTTTAAAAATTTAATTATTAAAACTTTAAATTATAAAATTTTAAATTAAATACTAAATTTTAAAAATTTAATTAATAAAACTTTAAATTTTAAAATTTAAAAATTTAAATACTAAATTTTAAAAATTTGATTATTAAAACTTTAAATTATAAAATTTTAAATTTTAAATACTAAATTTTAAATATTTAATTATTAAAACTTTAAATTTTAAAATTTAAAAATTTAAATTTTAAAATTTAAAAATTTAAATACTAAATTTTAAAATTTAAAACTTTAAATTTAAAAATTTAAAAATTTAAATACCAAATTTTGAAAATTTAATTATTAAAATTTTAAATTTAAAAATTAAAAAATTTAAATACTAAATTTTAAAAATTTAATTATTAAAACTTTATATTATAAAATTTTAAATTTTAAATACTAAATTTTAAAAATTTAATTATTAAAACTTTAAATTTTAGAACTTAAAAACTTAAATTTTAAAATTTAAAAATTTAAATACTAAATTTTAAAAATTTAATTACTAAACCTTTAAATTTTAAAAGTTAAAAATTTAAATACTAAATTTTAAAATTTAAAAATTTAAATTTCAAAATTTAAAAATTTAAATACTAAATTTTAAAAATTAAATTATTAAAACTCTAAATTTTAGATTTTAAAAATTTAAATTTTAAAATTTAAAAATTAAATACTAAATTTTAAAAATTTAATTATTAAAACTTTAAATTTTAAAATTTAAAAATTTAAATTTTAAAATTTAAATATTTAAATACTAAATTTTAAAAATTTAAATATTAAAACTTTAAATTTTAAAATTTATAAATTCAAATACTAAATTTTAAAAATTTAATTACTAAACCTTTAAATTTTAAAAGTTAAAAATTTAAATACTAAATTTTAAAATTTAAAAATTTAAATTTCAAAATTTAAAAATTTAAATACTAAATTTTAAAAATTAAATTATTAAAACTCTAAATTTTAGATTTTAAAAATTTAAATTTTAAAATTTAAAAATTAAATACTAAATTTTAAAAATTTAATTACTAAACCTTTAAATTTTAAAATTTAAAAATTTAAATACTAAATTTTAAAATTTAAAACTTTAAATTTAAAAATTTAAAAATTTAAATACCAAATTTTAAAAATTTATTTATTAAAATTTTAAATTTAAAAATTTAAATATTTAAATACTAAATTTTAAAAATTTAATTATTAAAACTTTAAATTTTAAAATTTAAAAATTTAAAAATTTAAATACTAAATTTTAAAAATTTAATTATTAAAACTTTAAATTATAAAATTTTAAATTAAATACTAAATTTTAAAAATTTAATTAATAAAACTTTAAATTTTAAAATTTAAAAATTTAAATACTAAATTTTAAAAATTTGATTATTAAAACTTTAAATTATAAAATTTTAAATTTTAAATACTAAATTTTAAAAATTTAATTATTAAAACTTTAAATTTTAAAATTTAAAAATTTAAATTTTAAAATTTAAAAATTTAAATACTAAATTTTAAAATTTAAAACTTTAAATTTAAAAATTTAAAAATTTAAATACCAAATTTTGAAAATTTAATTATTAAAATTTTAAATTTAAAAATTAAAAAATTTAAATACTAAATTTTAAAAATTTAATTATTAAAACTTTATATTATAAAATTTTAAATTTTAAATACTAAATTTTAAAAATTTAATTATTAAAACTTTAAATTTTAGAATTTAAAAACTTAAATTTTAAAATTTAAAAATTTAAATACTAAATTTTAAAAATTTAATTACTAAACCTTTAAATTTTAAAAGTTAAAAATTTAAATACTAAATTTTAAAATTTAAAAATTTAAATTTCAAAATTTAAAAATTTAAATACTAAATTTTAAAAATTTAAATACTAAATTTTAAAAATTAAATTATTAAAACTCTAAATTTTAGATTTTAAAAATTTAAATTTTAAAATTTAAAAATTAAATACTAAATTTTAAAAATTTAATTACTAAACCTTTAAATTTTAAAATTTAAAAATTTAAATACTAAATTTTAAAATTTAAAACTTTAAATTTAAAAATTTAAAAATTTAAATACCAAATTTTAAAAATTTATTTATTAAAATTTTAAATTTATAAATTTAAATATTTAAATAATAAATTTTAAAAATTTAATTATTAAAACTTTAAATTTTAAAATTTAAAAATTTTAAAATTTAAATACTAAATTTTAAAAATTTAATTATTAAAACTTTAAATTATAAAATTTTAAATTAAATACTAAATTTTAAAAATTTAATTACTAAACCTTTAAATTTTAAAATTTAAAAATTTAAATACTAAATTTTAAAATTTAAAACTTTAAATTTAAAAATTTAAAAATTTAAATACCAAATTTTAAAAATTTAATTATTAAAATTTTAAATTTAAAAATTTAAATATTTAAATACTAAATTTTAAAAATTTAATTATTAAAACTTTAAATTTTAAAATTTAAAAATTTAAAAATTTAAATACTAAATTTTAAAAATTTAATTATTAAAACTTTAAATTATAAAATTTTAAATTAAATACTAAATTTTAAAAATTTAATTAATAAATATTTAAATTTTAAAATTTAAAAATTTAAATACTAAATTTTAAAAATTTGATTATTAAAACTTTAAATTATAAAATTTTAAATTTTAAATACTAAATTTTAAAATTTTAATTATTAAAACTTTAAATTTTAAAATTTAAAAATTTAAATTTTAAAATTTAAAAATTTAAATACTAAATTTTAAAATTTAAAACTTTAAATTTAAAAATTTAAAAATTTAAATACCAAATTTTGAAAATTTAATTATTAAAATTTTAAATTTAAAAATTAAAAAATTTAAATACTAAATTTTAAAAATTTAATTATTAAAACTTTATATTATAAAATTTTAAATTTTAAATACTAAATTTTAAAAATTTAATTATTAAAACTTTAAATTTTAGAATTTAAAAACTTAAATTTTAAAATTTAAAAATTTAAATACTAAATTTTAAAAATTTAATTACTAAACCTTTAAATTTTAAAAGTTAAAAATTTAAATACTAAATTTTAAAATTTAAAAATTTAAATTTCAAAATTTAAAAATTTAAATACTAAATTTTAAAAATTAAATTATTAAAACTCTAAATTTTAGATTTTAAAAATTTAAATTTTAAAATTTAAAAATTAAATACTAAATTTTAAAAATTTAATTACTAAACCTTTAAATTTTAAAATTTAAAAATTTAAATACTAAATTTTAAAATTTAAAACTTTAAATTTAAAAATTTAAAAATTTAAATACCAAATTTTAAAAATTTATTTATTAAAATTTTAAATTTAAAAATTTAAATATTTAAATACTAAATTTTAAAAATTTAATTATTAAAACTTTAAATTTTAAAATTTAAAAATTTTAAAATTTAAATACTAAATTTTAAAAATTTAATTATTAAAACTTTAAATTATAAAATTTTAAATTAAATACTAAATTTTAAAAATTTAATTACTAAACCTTTAAATTTTAAAATTTAAAAATTTAAATACTAAATTTTAAAATTTAAAACTTTAAATTTAAAAATTTAAAAATTTAAATACCAAATTTTAAAAATTTAATTATTAAAATTTTAAATTTAAAAATTTAAATATTTAAATATTAAATTTTAAAAATTTAATTATTAAAACTTTAAATTTTAAAATTTAAAAATTTAAAAATTTAAATACTAAATTTTAAAAATTTAATTATTAAAACTTTAAATTATAAAATTTTAAATTAAATACTAAATTTTAAAAATTTAATTAATAAAACTTCAAATTTTAAAATTTAAAAATTTAAATACTAAATTTTAAAAATTTGATTATTAAAACTTTAAATTATAAAATTTTAAATTTTAAATACTAAATTTTAAAAATTTAATTATTAAAACTTTAAATTTTAAAATTTAAAAATTTAAATTTTAAAATTTAAAAATTTAAATACTAAATTTTAAAAATTTAATTACTAAACCTTTAAATTTTAAAAGTTAAAAATTTAAATACTAAATTTTAAAATTTCAAAATTTAAATTTCAAAATTTAAAAATTTAAATACTAAATTTTAAAAATTAAATTATTAAAACTCTAAATTTTAGATTTTAAAAATTTAAATTTTAAAATTTAAAAATTAAATACTAAATTTTAAAAATTTAATTACTAAACCTTTAAATTTTAAAATTTAAAAATTTAAATATTAAATTTTAAAATTTAAAACTTTAAATTTAAAAATTTATAAATTTAAATACCAAATTTTGAAAATTTAATTAATAAAATTTTAAATTTAAAAATTTAAAAATTTAAATACTAAATTTTAAAAATTTAATTATTAAAACTTTAAATTTTAAAATTTAAAAATTTAAAAATTTAAATACTAAATTTTAAAAATTTAATTATTAAAACTTTATATTATAAAATTTTAAATTTTAAATACTAAATTTTAAAAATTTAATTATTAAAACTTTAAATTTTAGAATTTAAAAACTTAAATTTTAAAATTTAAAAATTTAAATACTAAATTTTAAAAATTTAATTGCTAAACCTTTAAATTTTATAAGTTAAAAATTTAAATACTAAATTTTAAAATTTAAAAATTTAAATTTCAAAATTTTAAAATTTAAATACTAAATTTTAAAAATTTAATTATTAAAACTCTAAATTTTAGAATTTTAAAATTTAAATTTTAAAATTTAAAAATTAAATACTAAATTTTAAAAATTTAATTTAAACTAAACCTTTAAATTTTAAAATTTAAAAATTTAAATACTAAATTTTAAAATTTAAAACTTTAAATTTAAAAATTTAAAAATTTAAATACCAAATTTTAAAAATTTAATTATTAAAATTTTAAATTTAAAAATTTAAATATTTAAATACTAAATTTTAAAAATTTAATTATTAAAACTTTAAATTTTAAAATTTAAAAATTTAAAAATTTAAATACTAAATTTTAAAAATTTAATTATTAAAACTTTAAATTATAAAATTTTAAATTAAATACTAAATTTCAAAAAATTTAATTAATAAAACTTTAAATTTTAAAATTTAAAAATTTAAATACAAAATTTTAAAAATTTGATTATTAAAACTTTAAATTATAAAATTTTAAATTTTAAACACTAAATTTTAAAAATTTAATTATTAAAACTTTAAATTTTAAAATTTAAAAATTTAAATTTCAAAATTTTAAAATTTAAATACTAAATTTTAAAAATTTAATTATTAAAACTCTAAATTTTAAAATTAAAAAATTTTAAAATTTAAATACTAAATTTTAAAAATTTAATTATTAAAACTTTAAATTATAAAATTTTAAATTAAATACTAAATTTTAAAAATTTAATTAATAAACCTTTAAATTTTAAAATTTAAAAATTTAAATACTAAATTTTAAAATTTAAAACTTTAAATTTAAAAATTTAAAAATTTAAATACCAAATTTTAAAAATTTAATTATTAAAATTTTAAATTTAAAAATTTAAATATTTAAATACTAAATTTTAAAAATTTAATTATTAAAACTTTAAATTTTAAAATTTAAAAATTTAAAAATTTAAATACTAAATTTTAAAAATTTAATTATTAAAACTTTAAATTATAAAATTTTAAATTAAATACTAAATTTTAAAAATTTAATTAATAAATATTTAAATTTTAAAATTTAAAAATTTAAATACTAAATTTTAAAAATTTGATTATTAAAACTTTAAATTATAAAATTTTAAATTTTAAATACTAAATTTTAAAATTTTAATTATTAAAACTTTAAATTTTAAAATTTAAAAATTTAAATTTTAAAATTTAAAAATTTAAATACTAAATTTTAAAATTTAAAACTTTAAATTTAAAAATTTAAAAATTTAAATACCAAATTTTGAAAATTTAATTATTAAAATTTTAAATTTAAAAATTAAAAAATTTAAATACTAAATTTTAAAAATTTAATTATTAAAACTTTATATTATAAAATTTTAAATTTTAAATACTAAATTTTAAAATTTAAAAATTTAAATTTCAAAATTTAAAAATTTAAATACTAAATTTTAAAAATTAAATTATTAAAACTCTAAATTTTAGATTTTAAAAATTTAAATTTTAAAATTTAAAAATTAAATACTAAATTTTAAAAATTTAATTACTAAACCTTTAAATTTTAAAATTTAAAAATTTAAATACTAAATTTTAAAATTTAAAACTTTAAATTTAAAAATTTAAAAATTTAAATACCAAATTTTAAAAATTTATTTATTAAAATTTTAAATTTAAAAATTTAAATATTTAAATACTAAATTTTAAAAATTTAATTATTAAAACTTTAAATTTTAAAATTTAAAAATTTTAAAATTTAAATACTAAATTTTAGAAATTTAATTGTTAAAACTTTAAATTATAAAATTTTAAATTAAATACTAAATTTTAAAAATTTAATTACTAAACCTTTAAATTTTAAAATTTAAAAATTTAAATACTAAATTTTAAAATTTAAAACTTTAAATTTAAAAATTTAAAAATTTAAATACCAAATTTTAAAAATTTAATTATTAAAATTTTAAATTTAAAAATTTAAATATTTAAATACTAAATTTTAAAAATTTAATTATTAAAACTTTAAATTTTAAAATTTAAAAATTTAAAAATTTAAATACTAAATTTTAAAAATTTAATTACTAAACCTTTAAATCTTAAAAGTTAAAAATTTAAATACTAAATTTTAAAATTTAAAAATTTAAATACTAAATTTTAAAATTTAAAACTTTAAATTTAAAAATTTAAAAATTTAAAAATTTAAATACTAAATTTTAAAAATTTAATTATTAAAACTTTAAATTATAAAATTTTAAATTAAATACTAAATTTTAAAAATTTAATTAATAAAACTTTAAATTTTAAAATTTAAAAATTTAAATACTAAATTTTAAAAATTTGATTATTAAAACTTTAAATTATAAAATTTTAAATTTTAAATACTAAATTTTAAAAATTTAATTATTAAAACTTTAAATTTTAAAATTTAAAAATTTAAATTTTAAAATTTAAAAATTTAAATACTAAATTTTAAAAATTTAATTACTAAACCTTTAAATTTTAAAAGTTAAAAATTTAAATACTAAATTTTAAAATTTCAAAATTTAAATTTCAAAATTTAAAAATTTAAATACTAAATTTTAAAAATTAAATTATTAAAACTCTAAATTTTAGATTTTAAAAATTTAAATTTTAAAATTTAAAAATTAAATACTAAATTTTAAAAATTTAATTACTAAACCTTTAAATTTTAAAATTTAAAAATTTAAATATTAAATTTTAAAATTTAAAACTTTAAATTTAAAAATTTATAAATTTAAATACCAAATTTTGAAAATTTAATTAATAAAATTTTAAATTTAAAAATTTAAAAATTTAAATACTAAATTTTAAAAATTTAATTATTAAAACTTTAAATTTTAAAATTTAAAAATTTAAAAATTTAAATACTAAATTTTAAAAATTTAATTATTAAAACTTTATATTATAAAATTTTAAATTTTAAATACTAAATTTTAAAAATTTAATTATTAAAACTTTAAATTTTAGAATTTAAAAACTTAAATTTTAAAATTTAAAAATTTAAATACTAAATTTTAAAAATTTAATTACTAAACTTTTAATTTTATAAGTTAAAAATTTAAATACTAAATTTTAAAATTTAAAAATTTAAATTTCAAAATTTTAAAATTTAAATACTAAATTTTAAAAATTTAATTATTAAAACTCTAAATTTTAGAATTTTAAAATTTAAATTTTAAAATTTAAAAATTAAATACTAAATTTTAAAAATTTAATTTAAACTAAACCTTTAAATTTTAAAATTTAAAAATTTAAATACTAAATTTTAAAATTTAAAACTTTAAATTTAAAAATTTAAAAATTTAAATACCAAATTTTAAAAATTTAATTATTAAAATTTTAAATTTAAAAATTTAAATATTTAAATACTAAATTTTAAAAATTTAATTATTAAAACTTTAAATTTTAAAATTTAAAAATTTAAAAATTTAAATACTAAATTTTAAAAATTTAATTATTAAAACTTTAAATTATAAAATTTTAAATTAAATACTAAATTTTAAAAATTTAATTAATAAAACTTTAAATTTTAAAATTTAAAAATTTAAATACAAAATTTTAAAAATTTGATTATTAAAACTTTAAATTATAAAATTTTAAATTTTAAACACTAAATTTTAAAAATTTAATTATTAAAACTTTAAATTTTAAAATTTAAAAATTTAAATTTCAAAATTTTAAAATTTAAATACTAAATTTTAAAAATTTAATTATTAAAACTCTAAATTTTAAAATTAAAAAATTTTAAAATTTAAATACTAAATTTTAAAAATTTAATTATTAAAACTTTAAATTATAAAATTTTAAATTAAATACTAAATTTTAAAAATTTAATTAATAAACCTTTAAATTTTAAAATTTAAAAATTTAAATACTAAATTTTAAAATTTAAAACTTTAAATTTAAAAATTTAAAAATTTAAATACCAAATTTTAAAAATTTAATTATTAAAATTTTAAATTTAAAAATTTAAATATTTAAATACTAAATTTTAAAAATTTAATTATTAAAACTTTAAATTTTAAAATTTAAAAATTTAAAAATTTAAATACTAAATTTTAAAAATTTAATTATTAAAACTTTAAATTATAAAATTTTAAATTAAATACTAAATTTTAAAAATTTAATTAATAAATATTTAAATTTTAAAATTTAAAAATTTAAATACTAAATTTTAAAAATTTGATTATTAAAACTTTAAATTATAAAATTTTAAATTTTAAATACTAAATTTTAAAATTTTAATTATTAAAACTTTAAATTTTAAAATTTAAAAATTTAAATTTTAAAATTTAAAAATTTAAATACTAAATTTTAAAATTTAAAACTTTAAATTTAAAAATTTAAAAATTTAAATACCAAATTTTAAAAATTTAATTATTAAAATTTTAAATTTAAAAATTTAAATATTTAAATACTAAATTTTAAAAATTTAATTATTAAAACTTTAAATTTTAAAATTTAAAAATTTAAAAATTTAAATACTAAATTTTAAAAATTTGATTATTAAAACTTTAAATTATAAAATTTTAAATTTTAAATACTAAATTTTAAAATTTTAATTATTAAAACTTTAAATTTTAAAATTTAAAAATTTAAATACTAAATTTTAAAATTTAAAAATTTAAATTTCAAAATTTAAAAATTTAAATACAAATTTTAATAATTAAATTATTAAAACTCCAAATTTTAGATTTTAAAAATTTAAATTTTAAAATTTAAAAATTAAATACTAAATTTTAAAAATTTAATTACTAAACCTTTAAATTTTAAAATTTAAAAATTTAAATACTAAATTTTAAAATTTAAAACTTTAAATTTAAAAATTTAAAAATTTAAATACCAAATTTTAAAAATTTATTTAATAAAATTTTAAATTTAAAAATTTAAATATTTAAATACTAAATTTTAAAAATTTAATTATTAAAACTTTAAATTTTAAAATTTAAAAATTTTAAAATTTAAATACTAAATTTTAAAAATTTAATTATTAAAACTTTAAATTATAAAATTTTAAATTAAATACTAAATTTTAAAAATTTAATTACTAAACCTTTAAATTTTAAAATTTAAAAATTTAAATACTAAATTTTAAAATTTAAAACTTTAAATTTAAAAATTTAAAAATTTAAATACCAAATTTTAAAAATTTAATTATTAAAATTTTAAATTTAAAAATTTAAATATTTAAATATTAAATTTTAAAAATTTAATTATTAAAACTTTAAATTTTAAAATTTAAAAATTTAAAAATTTAAATACTAAATTTTAAAAATTTAATTATTAAAACTTTAAATTATAAAATTTTAAATTAAATACTAAATTTTAAAAATTTAATTAATAAAACTTTAAATTTTAAAATTTAAAAATTTAAATACTAAATTTTAAAAATTTGATTATTAAAACTTTAAATTATAAAATTTTAAATTTTAAATACTAAATTTTAAAAATTTAATTATTAAAACTTTAAATTTTAAAATTTAAAAATTTAAATTTTAAAATTTAAAAATTTAAATACTAAATTTTAAAAATTTAATTACTAAACCTTTAAATTTTAAAAGTTAAAAATTTAAATACTAAATTTTAAAATTTCAAAATTTAAATTTCAAAATTTAAAAATTTAAATACTAAATTTTAAAAATTAAATTATTAAAACTCTAAATTTTAGATTTTAAAAATTTAAATTTTAAAATTTAAAAATTAAATACTAAATTTTAAAAATTTAATTACTAAACCTTTAAATTTTAAAATTTAAAAATTTAAATATTAAATTTTAAAATTTAAAACTTTAAATTTAAAAATTTATAAATTTAAATACCAAATTTTGAAAATTTAATTAATAAAATTTTAAATTTAAAAATTTAAAAATTTAAATACTAAATTTTAAAAATTTAATTATTAAAACTTTAAATTTTAAAATTTAAAAATTTAAAAATTTAAATACTAAATTTTAAAAATTTAATTATTAAAACTTTATATTATAAAATTTTAAATTTTAAATACTAAATTTTAAAAATTTAATTATTAAAACTTTAAATTTTAGAATTTAAAAACTTAAATTTTAAAATTTAAAAATTTAAATACTAAATTTTAAAAATTTAATTACTAAACCTTTAAATTTTATAAGTTAAAAATTTAAATACTAAATTTTAAAATTTAAAAATTTAAATTTCAAAATTTTAAAATTTAAATACTAAATTTTAAAAATTTAATTATTAAAACTCTAAATTTTAGAATTTTAAAATTTAAATTTTAAAATTTAAAAATTAAATACTAAATTTTAAAAATTTAATTACTAAACCTTTAAATTTTAAAATTTAAAAATTTAAATACTAAATTTTAAAATTTAAAACTTTAAATTTAAAAATTTAAAAATTTAAATACCAAATTTTAAAAATTTAATTATTAAAATTTTAAATTTAAAAATTTAAATATTTAAATACTAAATTTTAAAAATTTAATTATTAAAACTTTAAATTTTAAAATTTAAAAATTTAAAAATTTAAATACTAAATTTTAAAAATTTAATTATTAAAACTTTAAATTATAAAATTTTAAATTAAATACTAAATTTTAAAAATTTAATTAATAAAACTTTAAATTTTAAAATTTAAAAATTTAAATACTAAATTTTAAAAATTTGATTATTAAAACTTTAAATTATAAAATTTTAAATTTTAAACACTAAATTTTAAAAATTTAATTATCAAAACTTTAAATTTTAAAATTTAAAAATTTAAATTTCAAAATTTTAAAATTTAAATACTAAATTTTAAAAATTTAATTATTAAAACTCTAAATTTTAGAATTTTAAAATGTAAATTTTAAAATTTAAAAATTAAATACTAAATTTTAAAAATTTAATTACTAAACCTTTAAATTTTAAAATTTAAAAATTTAAATACTAAATTTTAAAATTTAAAACTTTAAATTTAAAAATTTAAAAATTTAAATACCAAATTTTGAAAATTTAATTATTAAAATTTTAAATTTAAAAATTAAAAAATTTAAATACTAAATTTTAAAAATTTAATTATTAAAACTTTATATTATAAAATTTTAAATTTTAAATACTAAATTTTAAAAATTTAATTATTAAAACTTTAAATTATAAAATTTTAAATTAAATACTAAATTTTAAAAATTTAATTACTAAACCTTTAAATTTTAAAATTTAAAAATTTAAATACTAAATTTTAAAATTTAAAACATTAAATTTAAAAATTTAAAAATTTAAATACCAAATTTTAAAAATTTAATTATTAAAATTTTAAATTTAAAAATTTAAATATTTAAATATTAAATTTTAAAAATTTAATTATTAAAACTTTAAATTTTAAAATTTAAAAATTTAAATACTAAATTTTAAAAATTTAATTATTAAAACTTTAAATTATAAAATTTTAAATTAAATACTAAATTTTAAAAATTTAATTAATAAAACATTAAATTTTAAAATTTAAAAATTTAAATACTAAATTTTAAAAATTTGATTATTAAAACTTTAAATTATAAAATTTTAAATTTTAAATACTAAATTTTAAAAATTTAATTATTAAAACTTTAAATTTTAAAATTTAAAAATTTAAATTTTAAAATTTAAAAATTTAAATACTAAATTTTAAAAATTTAATTACTAAACCTTTAAATTTTAAAAGTTAAAAATTTAAATACTAAATTTTAAAATTTCAAAATTTAAATTTCAAAATTTAAAAATTTAAATACTAAATTATAAAAATTAAATTATTAAAACTCTAAATTTTAGATTTTAAAAATTTAAATTTTAAAATTTAAAAATTAAATACTAAATTTTAAAAATTTAATTACTAAACCTTTAAATTTTAAAATTTAAAAATTTCAATATTAAATTTTAAAATTTAAAACTTTAAATTTAAAAATTTATAAATTTAAATACCAAATTATGAAAATTTAATTAATAAAATTTTAAATTTAAAAATTTAAAAATTTAAATACTAAATTTTAAAAATTTAATTATTAAAACTTTAAATTTTAAAATTTAAAAATTTAAAAATTTAAATACTAAATTTTAAAAATTTAATTATTAAAACTTTATATTATAAAATTTTAAATTTTAAATACTAAATTTTAAAAATTTAATTATTAAAACTTTAAATTTTAGAATTTAAAAACTTAAATTTTAAAATTTAAAAATTTAAATACTAAATTTTAAAAATTTAATTACTAAACCTTTAAATTTTATAAGTTAAAAATTTAAATACTAAATTTTAAAATTTAAAAATTTAAATTTCAAAATTTTAAAATTTAAATACTAAATTTTAAAAATTTAATTATTAAAACTCTAAATTTTAGAATTTTAAAATTTAAATTTTAAAATTTAAAAATTAAATACTAAATTTTAAAAATTTAATTACTAAACCTTTAAATTTTAAAATTTAAAAATTTAAATACTAAATTTTAAAATTTAAAACTTTAAATTTAAAAATTTAAAAATTTAAATACCAAATTTTAAAAATTTAATTATTAAAATTTTAAATTTAAAAATTTAAATATTTAAATACTAAATTTTAAAAATTTAATTATTAAAACTTTAAATTTTAAAATTTAAAAATTTAAAAATTTAAATACTAAATTTTAAAACTTTAATTATTAAAACTTTAAATTATAAAATTTTAAATTAAATACTAAATTTTAAAAATTTAATTAATAAAACTATAAATTTTAAAATTTAAAAATTTAAATACTAAATTTTAAAAATTTGATTATTAAAACTTTAAATTATAAAATTTTAAATTTTAAACACTAAATTTTAAAAATTTAATTATTAAAACTTAAAATTTTAAAATTTAAAAATTTAAATTTTAAAATTTAAAAATTTAAATACTAAATTTTAAAATTTAAAACTTTAAATTTAAAAATTTAAAAATTTAAATACCAAATTTTGAAAATTTAATTATTAAAATTTTAAATTTAAAAATTAAAAAATTTAAATACTAAATTTTAAAAATTTAATTATTAAAACTTTATATTATAAAATTTTAAATTTTAAATACTAAATTTTAAAAATTTAATTATTAAAACTTTAAATTTTAGAATTTAAAAACTTAAATTTTAAAATTTAAAAATTTAAATACTAAATTTTAAAAATTTAATTACTAAACCTTTAAATTTTATAAGTTAAAAATTTAAATACTAAATTTTAAAATTTAAAAATTTAAATTTCAAAATTTTAAAATTTAAATACTAAATTTTAAAAATTTAATTACTAAACCTTTAAATTTTAAAATTTAAAAATTTAAATATTAAATTTTAAAATTTAAAACTTTAAATTTAAAAATTTATAAATTTAAATACCAAATTTTGAAAATTTAATTAATAAAATTTTAAATTTAAAAATTTAAAAATTTAAATACTAAATTTTAAAAATTTAATTATTAAAACTTTAAATTTTAAAATTTAAAAATTTAAAAATTTAAATACTAAATTTTAAAAATTTAATTATTAAAACATTATATTATAAAATTTTAAATTTTAAATACTAAATTTTAAAAATTTAATTATTAAAACTTTAAATTTTAGAATTTAAAAACTTAAATTTTAAAATTTAAAAATTTAAATACTAAATTTTAAAAATTTAATTACTAAACCTTTAAATTTTATAAGTTAAAAATTTAAATACTAAATTTTAAAATTTAAAAATTTAAATTTCAAAATTTTAAAATTTAAATACTAAATTTTAAAAATTTAATTACTAAACCTTTAAATTTTAAAATTTAAAAATTTAAATATTAAATTTTAAAATTTAAAACTTTAAATTTAAAAATTTAAAAATTTAAATACCAAATTTTGAAAATTTAATTATTAAAATTTTAAATTTAAAAATTAAAAAATTTAAATACTAAATTTTAAAAATTTAATTATTAAAACTTTATATTATAAAATTTTAAATTTTAAATGCTAAATTTTAAAAATTTAATTATTAAAACTTTAAATTTTAGAATTTAAAAACTTAAATTTTAAAATTTAAAAATTTAAATACTAAATTTTAAAAATTTAATTACTAAACCTTTAAATTTTAAAAGTTAAAAATTTAAATACTAAATTTTAAAATTTAAAAATTTAAATTTCAAAATTTAAAAATTTAAATACTAAATTTTAAAAATTAAATTATTAAAACTCTAAATTTTAGATTTTAAAAATTTAAATTTTAAAATTTAAAAATTAAATACTAAATTTTAAAAATTTAATTACTAAACCTTTAAATTTTAAAATTTAAAAATTTAAATACTAAATTTTAAAATTTAAAACTTTAAATTTAAAAATTTAAAAATTTAAATACAAAATTTTAAAAATATATTTATTAAAATTTTAAATTTAAAAATTTAAATATTTAAATACTAAATTTTAAAAATTTAATTATTAAAACTTTAAATTTTAAAATTTAAAAATTTTAAAATTTAAATACTAAATTTTAAAAATTTAATTATTAAAACTTTAAATTATAAAATTTTAAATTAAATACTAAATTTTAAAAATTTAATTAATAAAACTTTAAATTTTAAAATTTAAAAATTTAAATAATTAATTTTAAAAATTTAATTATTAAAACTTTAAATTATAAAATTTTAAATTTTAAATACTAAATTTTAAAAATTTAATTATTAAAACTTTAAATTTTAAAATTTAAAAATTTAAATTTTAAAATTTAAATATTTAAATACTAAATTTTAAAAATTTAAATATTAAAACTTTAAATTTTAAAATTTATAAATTCAAATACAAAATTTTAAAAATTTAATTATTAAAACTTTAAATTATAAAATTTTAAATTTTAAATACTAAATTTTAAAAATTTAATTATTAAAACTTTAAATTTTAGAATTTAAAAACTTAAATTTTAAAATTTAAAAATTTAAATACTAAATTTTAAAAATTTATATACTAAATTTTAAAAATTGAATTATTAAAACTCTAAATTTTAGATTTTAAAAATTTAAATTTTAAAATTTAAAAATTAAATACTAAATTTTAAAAATTTAATTACTAAACCTTTAAATTTTAAAATTTAAAAATTTAAATATTAAATTTTAAAACTTAAAACTTTAAATTTAAAAATTTATAAATTTAAATACCAAATTTTGAAAATTTAATTATTAAAATTTTAAATTTAAAAATTTAAAAATTTAAATACTAAATTTTGAAAATTTAATTATTAAAATTTTAAATTTAAAAATTTAAAAATTTAAATACTAAATTTTAAAAATTTAAATATTAAAACTTTAAATTTTAAAATTTAAAAATTCAAATACTAAATTTTAAAAATTAAATTATAAAAACTTTAAATTTATAAATTTAAAAATTTAAATACTAAATTTTAAAAATTTAATTATTAAAACTTTAAATTTTAAAATTTAAAAATTTAAATTTAAAAATTTAAAAATTAAATACTAAATTTTAAAAATTTAATTATTAAAATTTTAAATTTAAAAATTTAAAAATTTAAATATTAAATTTTAAAAATTTAATTATTAAAACTTTAAATTTTAAAATTTAAAAATTTAAATACTAAATTTTAAAAATTTTATTATTAAAACTTTAAATTTTAAAATTTAAAAATTTAAAAATTCAAATACTAAATTTGAAAAATTTAATTATTAAAACTTTAAATTTTAAAATTTAAATACTAAATTTTAAAAATTTAATTATTAAAACTTTAAAATTTAGAATTTAAAAACTTAAATTTTAAAATTAAAAAATTTAAATACTAAATTTTAAAAATTTAATTACCAAACCTTTAAATTTTAAAAGTTAAAAATTTAAATACTAAATTTTAAAATTTCAAAATTTAAATTTCAAAATTTAAAAATTTAAATACTAAATTTTAAAAATTAAATTATTAAAACACTAAATTTTATATTTTAAAAATTTAAATTTTAAAATTTAAAAATTAAATACTAAATTTTAAAAATTTAATTACTAAACCTTTAAATTTTAAAATTTAAAAATTTAAATATTAAATTTTAAAATTTAAAACTTTAAATTTAAAAATTTATAAATTTAAATACCAAATTTTGAAAATTTAATTATTAAAATTTTAAATTTAAAAATTTAAAAATTTAAATACAAAATTTTAAAAATTTAATTATTAAAACTTTAAATTTTAAAATTTAAAAATTTAAATACTAAATTTTAAAAATTTAATTATTAAAACTTTATATTATAAAATTTTAAATTTTAAATACTAAATTTTAAAAATTTAATTATTAAAACTTTAAATTTTAGAATTTAAAAACTTAAATTTTAAAATTTAAAAATTTAAATACTAAATTTTAAAAATTTAATTACTAAACATTTAAATTTTAAAAGTTAAAAATTTAAATACTAAATTTTAAAATTTAAAAATTTAAATTTCAAAATTTTAAAATTTAAATACTAAATTTTAAAAATTTAATTATTAAAACTCTAAATTTTAGAATTTTAAAATTTAAATTTTAAAATTTAAAAACTAAATACTAAATTTTAAAAATTTAATTACTAAACCTTTAAATTTTAAAATTTAAAAATTTAAATACTAAATTTTAAAATTTAAAACTTTAAATTTAAAAATTTAAAAATTTAAATACCAAATTTTAAAAATTTAATTATTAAAATTTTAAATTTAAAAATTTAAATATTTAAATACTAAATTTTAAAAATTTAATTATTAAAACTTTAAATTTTAAAATTTAAAAATTTAAAAATTTAAATACTAAATTTTAAAAATTTAATTATTAAAACTTTAAATTATAAAATTTTAAATTAAATACTAAATTTTAAAAATTTAATTAATAAAACTTTAAATTTTAAAATTTAAAAATTTAAAAACTAAATTTTAAAAATTTAATTATTAAAACTTTAAATTATAAAATTTTAAATTTTAAATACCAAATTTTAAAAATTTAATTATTAAAACTTTAAATTTTAAAATTTAAAAATTTAAATTTTAAAATTTAAAAATTTAAATACTAAATTTTAAAATTTAAAACTTTAAATTTAAAAATTTAAATACCAAATTTTGAAAATTTAATTATTAAAATTTTAAATTTAAAAATTAAAAAATTTAAATACTAAATTTTAAAAATTTAATTATTAAAACTTTATATTATAAAATTTTAAATTTTAAATACTAAATTTTAAAAATTTAATTATTAAAACTTTAAATTTTAGAATTTAAAAACTTAAATTTTAAAATTTAAAAATTTAAATACTAAATTTTAAAAATTTAATTACTAAACCTTTAAATTTTATAAGTTAAAAATTTAAATACTAAATTTTAAAATTTAAAAATTTAAATTTCAAAATTTTAAAATTTAAATACTAAATTTTAAAAATTTAATTACTAAACCTTTAAATTTTAAAATTTTAAATTTAAATATTAAATTTTAAAATTTAAAACTTTAAATTTAAAAATTTATAAATTTAAATACCAAATTTTGAAAATTTAATTAATAAAATTTTAAATTTAAAAATTTAAAAATTTAAATACTAAATTTTAAAAATTTAATTATTAAAACATTATATTATAAAATTTTAAATTTTAAATACTAAATTTTAAAAATTTAATTATTAAAACTTTAAATTTTAGAATTTAAAAACTTAAATTTTAAAATTTAAAAATTTAAATACTAAATTTTAAAAATTTAATTACTAAACCTTTAAATTTTATAAGTTAAAAATTTAAATACTAAATTTTAAAATTTAAAAATTTAAATTTCAAAATTTTAAAATTTAAATACTAAATTTTAAAAATTTAATTATTAAAACTCTAAATTTTAGAATTTTAAAATTTAAATTTTAAAATTTAAAAATTAAATACTAAATTTTAAAAATTTAATTACTAAACCTTTAAATTTTAAAATTTAAAAATTTAAATACTAAATTTTAAAATTTAAAACTTTAAATTTAAAAATTTAAAAATTTAAATACCAAATTTTAAAAATTTAATTATTAAAATTTTAAATTTAAAAATTTAAATATTTAAATACTAAATTTTAAAAATTTAATTATTAAAACTTTAAATTTTAAAATTTAAAAATTTAAAAATTTAAATACTAATTTTAAAAATTTAATTATTAAAACTTTAAATTATAAAATTTTAAATTATATACTAAATTTTAAAAATTTAATTAATAAAACTTTAAATTTTAAAATTTAAAAATTTAAATACTAAATTTTAAAAAATTGATTATTAAAACTTTAAATTATAAAATTTTAAATTTTAAACTCTAAATTTTAAAAATTTAATTATTAAAACTTTAAATTTTAAAATTTAAAAATTTAAATTTCAAAATTTTAAAATTTAAATACTAAATTTTAAAAATTTAATTATTAAAACTCTAAATTTTAGAATTTTAAAATTTAAATTTTAAAATTTAAAAATTAAATACTAAATTTTAAAAATTTAATTACTAAACCTTTAAATTTTAAAATTTAAAAATTTAAATACTAAATTTTAAAATTTAAAACTTTAAATTTAAAAATTTAAAAATTTAAATACCAAATTTTGAAAATTTAATTATTAAAATTTTAAATTTAAAAATTAAAAAATTTAAATACTAAATTTTAAAAATTTAATTATTAAAACTTTATATTATAAAATTTTAAATTTTAAATACTAAATTTTAAAAATTTAATTATTAAAACTTTAAATTTTAGAATTTAAAAACTTAAATTTTAAAATTTAAAAATTTAAATACTAAATTTTAAAAATTTAATTACTAAACCTTTAAATTTTAAAAGTTAAAAATTTAAATACTAAATTTTAAAATTTAAAAATTTAAATTTCAAAATTTAAAAATTTAAATACTAAATTTTAATAATTAAATTATTAAAACTCCAAATTTTAGATTTTAAAAATTTAAATTTTAAAATTTAAAAATTAAATACTAAATTTTAAAAATTTAATTACTAAACCTTTAAATTTTAAAATTTAAAAATTTAAATACTAAATTTTAAAATTTAAAACTAAATTTAAAAATTTAAAAATTTAAATACCAAATTTTAAAAATTTATTTATTAAAATTTTAAATTTAAAAATTTAAATATTTAAATACTAAATTTTAAAAATTTAATTATTAAAACTTTAAATTTTAAAATTTAAAAATTTTAAAATTTAAATACTAAATTTTAAAAATTTAATTATTAAAACTTTAAATTATAAAATTTTAAATTAAATACTAAATTTTAAAAATTTAATTACTAAACCTTTAAATTTTAAAATTTAAAAATTTAAATACTAAATTTTAAAATTTAAAACATTAAATTTAAAAATTTAAAAATTTAAATAACAAATTTTAAAAATTTAATTATTAAAATTTTAAATTTAAAAATTTAAATATTTAAATATTAAATTTTAAAAATTTAATTATTAAAACTTTAAATTTTAAAATTTAAAAATTTAAAAATTTAAATACTAAATTTTAAAAATTTAATTATTAAAACTTTAAATTATAAAATTTTAAATTAAATACTAAATTTTAAAAATTTAATTAATAAAACTTTAAATTTTAAAATTTAAAAATTTAAATACTAAATTTTAAAAATTTGATTATTAAAACTTTAAATTATAAAATTTTAAATTTTAAATACTAAATTTTAAAAATTTAATTATTAAAACTTTAAATTTTAAAATTTAAAAATTTAAATTTTAAAATTTAAAAATTTAAATACTAAATTTTAAAAATTTAATTACTAAACCTTTAAATTTTAAAAGTTAAAAATTTAAATACTAAATTTTAAAATTTCAAAATTTAAATTTCAAAATTTAAAAATTTAAATACTAAATTTTAAAAATTAAATTATTAAAACTCTAAATTTTAGATTTTAAAAATTTAAATTTTAAAATTTAAAAATTAAATACTAAATTTTAAAAATTTAATTACTAAACCTTTAAATTTTAAAATTTAAAAATTTCAATATTAAATTTTAAAATTTAAAACTTTAAATTTAAAAATTTATAAATTTAAATACCAAATTATGAAAATTTAATTAATAAAATTTTAAATTTAAAAATTTAAAAATTTAAATACTAAATTTTAAAAATTTAATTATTAAAACTTTAAATTTTAAAATTTAAAAATTTAAAAATTTAAATACTAAATTTTAAAAATTTAATTATTAAAACTTTATATTATAAAATTTTAAATTTTAAATACTAAATTTTAAAAATTTAATTATTAAAACTTTAAATTTTAGAATTTAAAAACTTAAATTTTAAAATTTAAAAATTTAAATACTAAATTTTAAAAATTTAATTACTAAACCTTTAAATTTTATAAGTTAAAAATTTAAATACTAAATTTTAAAATTTAAAAATTTAAATTTCAAAATTTTAAAATTTAAATACTAAATTTTAAAAATTTAATTATTAAAACTCTAAATTTTAGAATTTTAAAATTTAAATTTTAAAATTTAAAAATTAAATACTAAATTTTAAAAATTTAATTACTAAACCTTTAAATTTTAAAATTTAAAAATTTAAATACTAAATTTTAAAAATTTAATTACTAAACCTTTAAATTTTATAAGTTAAAAATTTAAATACTAAATTTTAAAATTTAAAAATTTAAATTTCAAAATTTTAAAATTTAAATACTAAATTTTAAAAATTTAATTATTAAAACTCTAAATTTTAGAATTTTAAAATTTAAATTTTAAAATTTAAAAATTAAATACTAAATTTTAAAAATTTAATTACTAAACCTTTAAATTTTAAAATTTAAAAATTTAAATACTAAATTTTAAAATTTAAAACTTTAAATTTAAAAATTTAAAAATTTAAATACCAAATTTTAAAAATTTAATTATTAAAATTTTAAATTTAAAAATTTAAATATTTAAATACTAAATTTTAAAAATTTAATTATTAAAACTTTAAATTTTAAAATTTAAAAATTTAAAAATTTAAATACTAAATTTTAAAAATTTAATTATTAAAACTTTAAATTATAAAATTTTAAATTATATACTAAATTTTAAAAATTTAATTAATAAAACTTTAAATTTTAAAATTTAAAAATTTAAATACTAAATTTTAAAAATTTGATTATTAAAACTTTAAATTATAAAATTTTAAATTTTAAACACTAAATTTTAAAAATTTAATTATTAAAACTTTAAATTTTAAAATTTAAAAATTTAAATTTCAAAATTTTAAAATTTAAATACTAAATTTTAAAAATTTAATTATTAAAACTCTAAATTTTAGAATTTTAAAATTTAAATTTTAAAATTTAAAAATTAAATACTAAATTTTAAAAATTTAATTACTAAACCTTTAAATTTTAAAATTTAAAAATTTAAATACTAAATTTTAAAATTTAAAACTTTAAATTTAAAAATTTAAAAATTTAAATACCAAATTTTGAAAATTTAATTATTAAAATTTTAAATTTAAAAATTAAAAAATTTAAATACTAAATTTTAAAAATTTAATTATTAAAACTTTATATTATAAAATTTTAAATTTTAAATACTAAATTTTAAAAATTTAATTATTAAAACTTTAAATTTTAGAATTTAAAAACTTAAATTTTAAAATTTAAAAATTTAAATACTAAATTTTAAAAATTTAATTACTAAACCTTTAAATTTTAAAAGTTAAAAATTTAAATACTAAATTTTAAAATTTAAAAATTTAAATTTCAAAATTTAAAAATTTAAATACTAAATTTTAATAATTAAATTATTAAAACTCCAAATTTTAGATTTTAAAAATTTAAATTTTAAAATTTAAAAATTAAATACTAAATTTTAAAAATTTAATTACTAAACCTTTAAATTTTAAAATTTAAAAATTTAAATACTAAATTTTAAAATTTAAAACTTTAAATTTAAAAATTTAAAAATTTAAATACCAAATTTTAAAAATTTATTTATTAAAATTTTAAATTTAAAAATTTAAATATTTAAATACTAAATTTTAAAAATTTAATTATTAAAACTTTAAATTTTAAAATTTAAAAATTTTAAAATTTAAATACTAAATTTTAAAAATTTAATTATTAAAACTTTAAATTATAAAATTTTAAATTAAATACTAAATTTTAAAAATTTAATTACTAAACCTTTAAATTTTAAAATTTAAAAATTTAAATACTAAATTTTAAAATTTAAAACATTAAATTTAAAAATTTAAAAATTTAAATACCAAATTTTAAAAATTTAATTATTAAAATTTTAAATTTAAAAATTTAAATATTTAAATATTAAATTTTAAAAATTTAATTATTAAAACTTTAAATTTTAAAATTTAAAAATTTAAAAATTTAAATACTAAATTTTAAAAATTTAATTATTAAAACTTTAAATTATAAAATTTTAAATTAAATACTAAATTTTAAAAATTTAATTAATAAAACTTTAAATTTTAAAATTTAAAAATTTAAATACTAAATTTTAAAAATTTGATTATTAAAACTTTAAATTATAAAATTTTAAATTTTAAATACTAAATTTTAAAAATTTAATTATTAAAACTTTAAATTTTAAAATTTAAAAATTTAAATTTTAAAATTTAAAAATTTAAATACTAAATTTTAAAAATTTAATTACTAAACCTTTAAATTTTAAAAGTTAAAAATTTAAATACTAAATTTTAAAATTTCAAAATTTAAATTTCAAAATTTAAAAATTTAAATACTAAATTTTAAAAATTAAATTATTAAAACTCTAAATTTTAGATTTTAAAAATTTAAATTTTAAAATTTAAAAATTAAATACTAAATTTTAAAAATTTAATTACTAAACCTTTAAATTTTAAAATTTAAAAATTTCAATATTAAATTTTAAAATTTAAAACTTTAAATTTAAAAATTTATAAATTTAAATACCAAATTATGAAAATTTAATTAATAAAATTTTAAATTTAAAAATTTAAAAATTTAAATACTAAATTTTAAAAATTTAATTATTAAAACTTTAAATTTTAAAATTTAAAAATTTAAAAATTTAAATACTAAATTTTAAAAATTTAATTATTAAAACTTTATATTATAAAATTTTAAATTTTAAATACTAAATTTTAAAAATTTAATTATTAAAACTTTAAATTTTAGAATTTAAAAACTTAAATTTTAAAATTTAAAAATTTAAATACTAAATTTTAAAAATTTAATTACTAAACCTTTAAATTTTATAAGTTAAAAATTTAAATACTAAATTTTAAAATTTAAAAATTTAAATTTCAAAATTTTAAAATTTAAATACTAAATTTTAAAAATTTAATTATTAAAACTCTAAATTTTAGAATTTTAAAATTTAAATTTTAAAATTTAAAAATTAAATACTAAATTTTAAAAATTTAATTACTAAACCTTTAAATTTTAAAATTTAAAAATTTAAATACTAAATTTTAAAATTTAAAACTTTAAATTTAAAAATTTAAAAATTTAAATACCAAATTTTAAAAATTTAATTATTAAAATTTTAAATTTAAAAATTTAAATATTTAAATACTAAATTTTAAAAATTTAATTATTAAAACTTTAAATTTTAAAATTTAAAAATTTAAAAATTTAAATACTAAATTTTAAAACTTTAATTATTAAAACTTTAAATTATAAAATTTTAAATTAAATACTAAATTTTAAAAATTTAATTAATAAAACTATAAATTTTAAAATTTAAAAATTTAAATACTAAATTTTAAAAATTTGATTATTAAAACTTTAAATTATAAAATTTTAAATTTTAAACACTAAATTTTAAAAATTTAATTATTAAAACTTAAAATTTTAAAATTTAAAAATTTAAATTTTAAAATTTAAAAATTTAAATACTAAATTTTAAAATTTAAAACTTTAAATTTAAAAATTTAAAAATTTAAATACCAAATTTTGAAAATTTAATTATTAAAATTTTAAATTTAAAAATTAAAAAATTTAAATACTAAATTTTAAAAATTTAATTATTAAAACTTTATATTATAAAATTTTAAATTTTAAATACTAAATTTTAAAAATTTAATTATTAAAACTTTAAATTTTAGAATTTAAAAACTTAAATTTTAAAATTTAAAAATTTAAATACTAAATTTTAAAAATTTAATTACTAAACCTTTAAATTTTAAAAGTTAAAAATTTAAATACTAAATTTTAAAATTTAAAAATTTAAATTTCAAAATTTAAAAATTTAAATACTAAATTTTAAAAATTAAATTATTAAAACTCTAAATTTTAGATTTTAAAAATTTAAATTTTAAAATTTAAAAATTAAATACTAAATTTAAAAAATTTAATTACTAAACCTTTAAATTTTAAAATTTAAAAATTTAAATACTAAATTTTAAAATTTAAAACTTTAAATTTAAAAATTTAAAAATTTAAATACCAAATTTTAAAAATTTATTTATTAAAATTTTAAATTTAAAAATTTAAATATTTAAATACTAAATTTTAAAAATTTAATTATTAAAACTTTAAATTTTAAAATTTAAAAATTTTAAAATTTAAATACTAAATTTTAAAAATTTAATTATTAAAACTTTAAATTATAAAATTTTAAATTAAATACTAAATTTTAAAAATTTAATTACTAAACCTTTAAATTTTAAAATTTAAAAATTTAAATACTAAATTTTAAAATTTAAAACTTTAAATTTAAAAATTTAAAAATTTAAATACTAAATTTTAAAAATTTAATTATTAAAACTTTAAATTTTAAAATTTAAAAATTTAAAAAGTTAAATACTAAATTTTAAAAATTTAATTATTAAAACTTTATATTATAAAATTTTAAATTTTAAATACTAAATTTTAAAAATTTAATTATTAAAACTTTAAATTTTAGAATTTAAAAACTTAAATTTTAAAATTTAAAAATTTAAATACTAAATTTTAAAAATTTAATTACTAAACCTTTAAATTTTATAAGTTAAAAATTTAAATACTAAATTTTAAAATTTAAAAATTTAAATTTCAAAATTTTAAAATTTAAATACTAAATTTTAAAAATTTAATTATTAAAACTCTAAATTTTAGAATTTTAAAATTTAAATTTTAAAATTTAAAAATTAAATACTAAATTTTAAAAATTTAATTACTAAACCTTTAAATTTTAAAATTTAAAAATTTAAATACTAAATTTTAAAATTTAAAACTTTAAATTTAAAAATTTAAAAATTTAAATACCAAATTTTAAAAATTTAATTATTAAAATTTTAAATTTAAAAATTTAAATATTTAAATACTAAATTTTAAAAATTTAATTATTAAAACTTTAAATTTTAAAATTTAAAAATTTAAAAATTTAAATACTAAATTTTAAAACTTTAATTATTAAAACTTTAAATTATAAAATTTTAAATTAAATACTAAATTTTAAAAATTTAATTAATAAAACTATAAATTTTAAAATTTAAAAATTTAAATACTAAATTTTAAAATTTTGATTATTAAAACTTTAAATTATAAAATTTTAAATTTTAAACACTAAATTTTAAAAATTTAATTATTAAAACTTAAAATTTTAAAATTTAAAAATTTAAATTTTAAAATTTAAAAATTTAAATACTAAATTTTAAAATTTAAAACTTTAAATTTAAAAATTTAAAAATTTAAATACCAAATTTTGAAAATTTAATTATTAAAATTTTAAATTTAAAAATTAAAAAATTTAAATACAAAATTTTAAAAATCTAATTATTAAAACTTTATATTATAAAATTTTAAATTTTAAATACTAAATTTTAAAAATTTAATTATTAAAACTTTAAATTTTAGAATTTAAAAACTTAAATTTTAAAATTTAAAAATTTAAATACTAAATTTTAAAAATTTAATTACTAAACCTTTAAATTTTAAAAGTTAAAAATTTAAATACTAAATTTTAAAATTTAAAAATTTAAATTTCAAAATTTAAAAATTTAAATACTAAATTTTAAAAATTAAATTATTAAAACTCTAAATTTTAGATTTTAAAAATTTAAATTTTAAAATTTAAAAATTAAATACTAAATTTTAAAAATTTAATTACTAAACCTTTAAATTTTAAAATTTAAAAATTTAAATACTAAATTTTAAAATTTAAAACTTTAAATTTAAAAATTTAAAAATTTAAATACCAAATTTTAAAAATTTATTTATTAAAATTTTAAATTTAAAAATTTAAATATTTAAATACTAAATTTTAAAAATTTAATTATTAAAACTTTAAATTTAAAATTTAAAAATTTTAAAATTTAAATACTAAATTTTAAAAATTTAATTTTTAAAACTTTAAATTATAAAATTTTAAATTAAATACTAAATTTTAAAAATTTAATTACTAAACCTTTAAATTTTAAAATTTAAAAATTTAAATACTAAATTTTAAAATTTAAAACTTTAAATTTAAAAATTTAAAAATTTAAATACCAAATTTTAAAAATTTAATTATTAAAATTTTAAATTTAAAAATTTAAATATTTAAATACTAAATTTTAAAAATTTAATTATTAAAACTTTAAATTTTAAAATTTAAAAATTTAAAAATTTAAATACTAAATTTTAAAAATTTAATTATTAAAACTTTAAATTATAAAATTTTAAATTAAATACTAAATTTTAAAAATTTAATTAATAAAACTTTAAATTTTAAAATTTAAAAATTTAAATACTAAATTTTAAAAATTTGATTATTAAAACTTTAAATTATAAAATTTTAAATTTTAAATACTAAATTTTAAAAATTTAATTATTAAAACTTTAAATTTTAAAATTTAAAAATTAAATACTAAATTTTAAAAATTTAATTACTAAACCTTTAAATTTTAAAATTTAAAAATTTAAATACTAAATTTTAAAATTTAAAACTTTAAATTTAAAAATTTAAAAATTTAAATACCAAATTTTAAAAATTTATTTATTAAAATTTTAAATTTAAAAATTTAAATATTTAAATACTAAATTTTAAAAATTTAATTATTAAAACTTTAAATTTTAAAATTTAAAAATTTTAAAATTTAAATACTAAATTTTAAAAATTTAATTATTAAAACTTTAAATTATAAAATTTTAAATTAAATACTAAATTTTAAAAATTTAATTACTAAACCTTTAAATTTTAAAATTTAAAAATTTAAATACTAAATTTTAAAATTTAAAACTTTAAATATAAAAATTTAAAAATTTAAATACCAAATTTTGAAAATTTAATTATTAAAATTTTAAATTTAAAAATTAAAAAATTTAAATACTAAATTTTAAAAATTTAATTATTAAAACTTTATATTATAAAATTTTAAATTTTACATACTAAATTTTAAAAATTTAATTATTAAAACTTTAAATTTTAGAATTTAAAAACTTAAATTTTAAAATTTAAAAATTTAAATACTAAATTTTAAAAATTTAATTACTAAACCTTTAAATTTTAAAAGTTAAAAATTTAGATACTAAATTTTAAAATTTAAAAATTTAAATTTCAAAATTTAAAAATTTAAATACTAAATTTTAAAAATTAAATTATTAAAACTCTAAATTTTAGATTTTAAAAATTTAAATTTTAAAATTTAAAAATTAAATACTAAATTTTAAAAATTTAATTACTAAACCTTTAAATTTTAAAATTTAAAAATTTAAATACTAAATTTTAAAATTTAAAACTTTAAATATAAAAATTTAAAAATTTAAATACCAAATTTTAAAAATTTACTTATTAAAATTTTAAATTTAAAAATTTAAATATTTAAATACTAAATTTTAAAAATTTAATTATTAAAACTTTAAATTTTAAAATTTAAAAATTTTAAAATTTAAATACTAAATTTTAAAAATTTAATTATTAAAACTTTAAATTATAAAATTTTAAATTAAATACTAAATTTTAAAAATTTAATTAATAAAACTTTAAATTTTAAAATTTAAAAATTTAAATAATAAATTTAAAAAATTTAATTATTAAAACTTTAAATTATAAAATTTTAAATTTTAAATACTAAATTTTAAAAATTTAATTATTAAAACTTTAAATTTTAAAATTTAAAAATTTAAATTTTAAAATTTAAATATTTAAATACTAAATTTTAAAAATTTAAATATTAAAACTTTAAATTTTAAAATTTATAAATTCAAAAACTAAATTTTAAAAATTTAATTATTAAAACTTTAAATTATAAAATTTTAAATTTTAAATACTAAATTTTAAAAATTTAATTATTAAAACTTTAAATTTTAAAATTTAAAAATTTAAATTTTAAAATTTAAATATTTAAATACTAAATTTTAAAAATTTAAATATTAAAACTTTAAATTTTAAAATTTATAAATTCAAATACTAAATTTTAAAAATTTAATTATTAAAACTTTAAATTTTAGAATTTAAAAACTTAAATTTTAAAATTTAAAAGTTTAAATACTAAATTTTAAAAATTTAAATACTAAATTTTAAAAATTAAATTATTAAAACTCTAAATTTTAGATTTTAAAAATTTAAATTTTAAAATTTAAAAATTAAATACTAAATTTAAAAAATTTAATTACTAAACCTTTAAATTTTAAAATTTAAAAATTTAAATATTAAATTTTAAAATTTAAAACTTTAAATTTAAAAATTTATAAATTTAAATACCAAATTTTGAAAATATAATCATTAAAATTTTAAATTTAAAAATTTAAAAATTTAAATACTAAATTTTAAAAATTTAATTATTAAAACTTTAAATTTTAGAATTTAAAAACTTAAATTTTAAAATTTAAAAATTTAAATACTAAATTTTAAAAATTTAATTACTAAACCTTTAAATTTTAAAAGTTAAAAATTTAAATACTAAATTTTAAAATTTAAAAATTTAAATTTCAAAATTTAAAAATTTAAATACTAAATTTTAAAAATTAAATTATTAAAACTCTAAATTTTAGATTTTAAAAATTTAAATTTTAAAATTTAAAAATTAAATACTAAATTTTAAAAATTTAATTACTAAACCTTTAAATTTTAAAATTTAAAAATTTAAATACTAAATTTTAAAATTTAAAACTTTAAATTTAAAAATTTAAAAATTTAAATACCAAATTTTAAAAATTTATTTATTAAAATTTTAAATTTAAAAATTTAAATATTTAAATACTAAATTTTAAAAATTTAATTATTAAAACTTTAAATTTAAAATTTAAAAATTTTAAAATTTAAATACTAAATTTTAAAAATTTAATTTTTAAAACTTTAAATTATAAAATTTTAAATTAAATACTAAATTTTAAAAATTTAATTACTAAACCTTTAAATTTTAAAATTTAAAAATTTAAATACTAAATTTTAAAATTTAAAACTTTAAATTTAAAAATTTAAAAATTTAAATACCAAATTTTAAAAATTTAATTATTAAAATTTTAAATTTAAAAATTTAAATATTTAAATACTAAATTTTAAAAATTTAATTATTAAAACTTTAAATTTTAAAATTTAAAAATTTAAAAATTTAAATACTAAATTTTAAAAATTTAATTATTAAAACTTTAAATTATAAAATTTTAAATTAAATACTAAATTTTAAAAATTTAATTAATAAAACTTTAAATTTTAAAATTTAAAAATTTAAATACTAAATTTTAAAAATTTGATTATTAAAACTTTAAATTATAAAATTTTAAATTTTAAATACTAAATTTTAAAAATTTAATTATTAAAACTTTAAATTTTAAAATTTAAAAATTAAATACTAAATTTTAAAAATTTAATTACTAAACCTTTAAATTTTAAAATTTAAAAATTTAAATACTAAATTTTAAAATTTAAAACTTTAAATTTAAAAATTTAAAAATTTAAATACCAAATTTTAAAAATTTATTTATTAAAATTTTAAATTTAAAAATTTAAATATTTAAATACTAAATTTTAAAAATTTAATTATTAAAACTTTAAATTTTAAAATTTAAAAATTTTAAAATTTAAATACTAAATTTTAAAAATTTAATTATTAAAACTTTAAATTATAAAATTTTAAATTAAATACTAAATTTTAAAAATTTAATTACTAAACCTTTAAATTTTAAAATTTAAAAATTTAAATACTAAATTTTAAAATTTAAAACTTTAAATATAAAAATTTAAAAATTTAAATACCAAATTTTGAAAATTTAATTATTAAAATTTTAAATTTAAAAATTAAAAAATTTAAATACTAAATTTTAAAAATTTAATTATTAAAACTTTATATTATAAAATTTTAAATTTTACATACTAAATTTTAAAAATTTAATTATTAAAACTTTAAATTTTAGAATTTAAAAACTTAAATTTTAAAATTTAAAAATTTAAATACTAAATTTTAAAAATTTAATTACTAAACCTTTAAATTTTAAAAGTTAAAAATTTAGATACTAAATTTTAAAATTTAAAAATTTAAATTTCAAAATTTAAAAATTTAAATACTAAATTTTAAAAATTAAATTATTAAAACTCTAAATTTTAGATTTTAAAAATTTAAATTTTAAAATTTAAAAATTAAATACTAAATTTTAAAAATTTAATTACTAAACCTTTAAATTTTAAAATTTAAAAATTTAAATACTAAATTTTAAAATTTAAAACTTTAAATATAAAAATTTAAAAATTTAAATACCAAATTTTAAAAATTTATTTATTAAAATTTTAAATTTAAAAATTTAAATATTTAAATACTAAATTTTAAAAATTTAATTATTAAAACTTTAAATTTTAAAATTTAAAAATTTTAAAATTTAAATACTAAATTTTAAAAATTTAATTATTAAAACTTTAAATTATAAAATTTTAAATTAAATACTAAATTTTAAAAATTTAATTAATAAAACTTTAAATTTTAAAATTTAAAAATTTAAATAATAAATTTAAAAAATTTAATTATTAAAACTTTAAATTATAAAATTTTAAATTTTAAATACTAAATTTTAAAAATTTAATTATTAAAACTTTAAATTTTAAAATTTAAAAATTTAAATTTTAAAATTTAAATATTTAAATACTAAATTTTAAAAATTTAAATATTAAAACTTTAAATTTTAAAATTTATAAATTCAAAAACTAAATTTTAAAAATTTAATTATTAAAACTTTAAATTATAAAATTTTAAATTTTAAATACTAAATTTTAAAAATTTAATTATTAAAACTTTAAATTTTAAAATTTAAAAATTTAAATTTTAAAATTTAAATATTTAAATACTAAATTTTAAAAATTTAAATATTAAAACTTTAAATTTTAAAATTTATAAATTCAAATACTAAATTTTAAAAATTTAATTATTAAAACTTTAAATTTTAGAATTTAAAAACTTAAATTTTAAAATTTAAAAGTTTAAATACTAAATTTTAAAAATTTAAATACTAAATTTTAAAAATTAAATTATTAAAACTCTAAATTTTAGATTTTAAAAATTTAAATTTTAAAATTTAAAAATTAAATACTAAATTTAAAAAATTTAATTACTAAACCTTTAAATTTTAAAATTTAAAAATTTAAATATTAAATTTTAAAATTTAAAACTTTAAATTTAAAAATTTATAAATTTAAATACCAAATTTTGAAAATATAATCATTAAAATTTTAAATTTAAAAATTTAAAAATTTAAATACTAAATTTTAAAAATTTAATTATTAAAACTTTAAATTTTAGAATTTAAAAACTTAAATTTTAAAATTTAAAAATTTAAATACTAAATTTTAAAAATTTAATTACTAAACCTTTAAATTTTAAAAGTTAAAAATTTAAATACTAAATTTTAAAATTTAAAAATTTAAATTTCAAAATTTAAAAATTTAAATACTAAATTTTAAAAATTAAATTATTAAAACTCTAAATTTTAGATTTTAAAAATTTAAATTTTAAAATTTAAAAATTAAATACTAAATTTTAAAAATTTAATTACTAAACCTTTAAATTTTAAAATTTAAAAATTTAAATACTAAATTTTAAAATTTAAAACTTTAAATATAAAAATTTAAAAATTTAAATACCAAATTTTAAAAATTTATTTATTAAAATTTTAAATTTAAAAATTTAAATATTTAAATACTAAATTTTAAAAATTTAATTATTAAAACTTTAAATTTTAAAATTTAAAAATTTTAAAATTTAAATACTAAATTTTAAAAATTTAATTATTAAAACTTTAAATTATAAAATTTTAAATTAAATACTAAATTTTAAAAATTTAATTAATAAAACTTTAAATTTTAAAATTTAAAAATTTAAATAATAAATTTAAAAAATTTAATTATTAAAACTTTAAATTATAAAATTTTAAATTTTAAATACTAAATTTTAAAAATTTAATTATTAAAACTTTAAATTTTAAAATTTAAAAATTTAAATTTTAAAATTTAAATATTTAAATACTAAATTTTAAAAATTTAAATATTAAAACTTTAAATTTTAAAATTTATAAATTCAAAAACTAAATTTTAAAAATTTAATTATTAAAACTTTAAATTATAAAATTTTAAATTTTAAATACTAAATTTTAAAAATTTAATTATTAAAACTTTAAATTTTAAAATTTAAAAATTTAAATTTTAAAATTTAAATATTTAAATACTAAATTTTAAAAATTTAAATATTAAAACTTTAAATTTTAAAATTTATAAATTCAAATACTAAATTTTAAAAATTTAATTATTAAAACTTTAAATTTTAGAATTTAAAAACTTAAATTTTAAAATTTAAAAATTTAAATACTAAATTTTAAAAATTTAAATACTAAATTTTAAAAATTAAATTATTAAAACTCTAAATTTTAGATTTTAAAAATTTAAATTTTAAAATTTAAAAATTAAATACTAAATTTTAAAAATTTAATTACTAAACCTTTAAATTTTAAAATTTAAAAATTTAAATATTAAATTTTAAAATTTAAAACTTTAAATTTAAAAATTTATAAATTTAAATACCAAATTTTGAAAATTTAATCATTAAAATTTTAAATTTAAAAATTTAAAAATTTAAAAACTAAATTTTAAAAATTTAATTATTAAAACTTTAAATTTTAGAATTTAAAAACTTAAATTTTAAAATTTAAAAATTTAAATACTAAATTTTAAAAATTTAATTACTAAACCTTTAAATTTTAAAAGTTAAAAATTTAAATACTAAATTTTAAAATTTCAAAATTTAAATTTCAAAATTTAAAAATTTAAATACTAAATTTTAAAAATTAAATTGTTAAAACCCTAAATTTTAGATTTTAAAAATTTAAATTTTAAAATTTAAAAATTAAATACTAAATTTTAAAAATTTAATTACTAAACCTTTAAATTTTAAAATTTAAAAATTTAAATATTAAATTTTAAAATTTAAAACTTTAAATTTAAAAATTTATAAATTTAAATACCAAATTTTGAAAATTTAATTATTAAAATTTTAAATTTAAAAATTTAAAAATTTAAATACTAAATTATAAAAATTTAATTATTAAAACTTTAAATTATAAAATTTTAAATTTTAAATACTAAATTTTAAAAATTTAATTATTAAAACTTTAAATTTTAAAATTTAAAAATTTAAATTTTAAAATTTAAAAATTCAAATACTAAATTTTAAAAATTTAATTATTAAAACTTTAAATTTTAAAATTTAAAAATTTAAATACTAAATTTTAAAAATTTAATTATTAAAACTTTAAGTTATAAAATTTTAAATTTTAAATACTAAATTTTAAAAATTTAATTATTAAAACTTTAAATTTTAAAATTTAAAAATTGAAATTTTAAAATTTAAATACTAAATTTTAAAAATTTAAATATTAAAACTTTAAATTTTAAAATTTAAAAATTCAAATACTAAATTTTAAAAATTAAATTATAAAAACTTTAAATTTAAAAATTTAAAAATTTAAATACTAAATTTTAAAAATTTAATTATTAAAACTTTAAATTATAAAATTTTAAATTTTAAATATTAAATTTTAAAAATTTAATTATTAAAACTTTAAATTTTTAAATTTAAAAATTTAAATTTAAAAATTTAAAAATTAAATATTAAATTTTAAAAATTTAATTATTAAAATTTTAAATTTAAAAATTTAAAAATTTAAATATTAAATTTTAAAAATTTAATTATTAAAACTTTAAATTTTAAAATTTAAAAATTTAAATACTAAATTTTAAAAATTTTATTATTAAAACTTTAAATTTTAAAATTTAAAAATTTTAAAATTTAAATACTAAATTTTAAAAATTTAATTATTAAAACTTTAAATTATAAAATTTTAAATTAAATACTAAATTTTAAAAATTTAATTACTAAACCTTTAAATTTTAAAATTTAAAAATTTAAATACTAAATTTTAAAATTTAAAACTTTAAATTTAAAAATTTAAAAATTTAAATACCAAATTTTAAAAATTTAATTATTAAAATTTTAAATTTAAAAATTTAAATATTTAAATACTAAATTTTAAAAATTTAATTATTAAAACTTTAAATTTTAAAATTTAAAAATTTAAAAATTTAAATACTAAATTTTAAAAATTTAATTATTAAAACTTTAAATTATAAAATTTTAAATTAAATACTAAATTTTAAAAATTTAATTAATAAAACTTTAAATTTTAAAATTTAAAAATTTAAATACTAAATTTTAAAAATTTGATTATTAAAACTTTAAATTATAAAATTTTAAATTTTAAATACTAAATTTTAAAAATTTAATTATTAAAACTTTAAATTTTAAAATTTAAAAATTTAAATTTTAAAATTTAAAAATTTAAATACTAAATTTTAAAATTTAAAACTTTAAATTTAAAAATTTAAAAATTTAAATACCAAATTTTGAAAATTTAATTATTAAAATTTTAAATTTAAAAATTAAAAAATTTAAATACTAAATTTTAAAAATTTAATTATTAAAACTTTATATTATAAAATTTTAAATTTTAAATACTAAATTTTAAAAATTTAATTATTAAAACTTTAAATTTTAGAATTTAAAAACTTAAATTTTAAAATTTAAAAATTTAAATACTAAATTTTAAAAATTTAATTACTAAACCTTTAAATTTTAAAAGTTAAAAATTTAAATACTAAATTTTAAAATTTAAAAATTTAAATTTCAAAATTTAAAAATTTAAATACTAAATTTTAAAAATTAAATTATTAAAACTCTAAATTTTAGATTTTAAAAATTTAAATTTTAAAATTTAAAAATTAAATACTAAATTTTAAAAATTTAATTACTAAACCTTTAAATTTTAAAATTTAAAAATTTAAATACTAAATTTTAAAATTTAAAACTTTAAATTTAAAAATTTAAAAATTTAAATACCAAATTTTAAAAATTTATTTATTAAAATTTTAAATTTAAAAATTTAAATATTTAAATACTAAATTTTAAAAATTTAATTATTAAAACTTTAAATTTTAAAATTTAAAAATTTTAAAATTTAAATACTAAATTTTAAAAATTTAATTATTAAAACTTTAAATTATAAAATTTTAAATTAAATACTAAATTTTAAAAATTTAATTAATAAAACTTTAAATTTTAAAATTTAAAAATTTAAATAATAAATTTAAAAAATTTAATTATTAAAACTTTAAATTAAAAAATTTTAAATTTTAAATACTAAATTTTAAAAATTTAATTATTAAAACTTTAAATTTTAAAATTTAAAAATTTAAATTTTAAAATTTAAATATTTAAATACTAAATTTTAAAAATTTAAATATTAAAACTTTAAATTTTAAAATTTATAAATTCAAATACTAAATTTTAAAAATTTAATTATTAAAACTTTAAATTATAAAATTTTAAATTTTAAATACTAAATTTTAAAAATTTAATTATTAAAACTTTAAATTTTAAAATTTAAAAATTTAAATTTTAAAATTTAAATATTTAAATACTAAATTTTAAAAATTTAAATATTAAAACTTTAAATTTTAAAATTTATAAATTCAAATACTAAATTTTAAAAATTTAATTATTAAAACTTTAAATTTTAGAATTTAAAAACTTAAATTTTAAAATTTAAAAATTTAAATACTAAATTTTAAAAATTTAAATACTAAATTTTAAAAATTAAATTATTAAAACTCTAAATTTTAGATTTTAAAAATTTAAATTTTAAAATTTAAAAATTAAATACTAAATTTTAAAAATTTAATTACTAAACCTTTAAATTTTAAAATTTAAAAATTTAAATATTAAATTTTAAAATTTAAAACTTTAAATTTAAAAATTTATAAATTTAAATACCAAATTTTGAAAATTTAATCATTAAAATTTTAAATTTAAAAATTTAAAAATTTAAATACTAAATTTTAAAAATTTAATTATTAAAACTTTAAATTTTAGAATTTAAAAACTTAAATTTTAAAATTTAAAAATTTAAATATTAAATTTTAAAGATTTAATTACTAAACCTTTAAATTTTAAAGGTTAAAAATTTAAATACTAAATTTTAAAATTTCAAAATTTAAATTTCAAAATTTAAAAATTTAAATACTAAATTTTAAAAATTAAATTATTAAAACTCTAAATTTTAGATTTTAAAAATTTAAATTTTAAAATTTAAAAATTAAATACTAAATTTTAAAAATTTAATTACTAAACCTTTAAATTTTAAAATTTAAAAATTTAAATATTAAATTTTAAAATTTAAAACTTTAAATTTAAAAATTTATAAATTTAAATACCAAATTTTGAAAATTTAATTATTAAAATTTTTAATTTAAA
This sequence comes from Aethina tumida, assembly GCF_024364675.1. Classification (NCBI taxonomy): domain Eukaryota; kingdom Metazoa; phylum Arthropoda; class Insecta; order Coleoptera; family Nitidulidae; genus Aethina; species Aethina tumida. The sequence goes on along the minus strand of NC_065435.1, from coordinate 24,461,076 downwards.
AATTTAAAAATTTAAATACTAAATTTTAAAAATTTAATTATTAAAACTTTAAATTTTAAAATTTAAAAATTTTAAAATTTAAATACTAAATTTTAAAAATATAATAATTAAAGCTTTAAATTTTAAAATTTAAATACTAAATTTTAAAAACTTAATTATTAAAACTTTAAATTTTAAAATTTAAAAATTTAAATACTAAATTTTAAAAATTTAATTATTAAAACTTTAAATTATAAAATTTTAAATTTTAAATACTAAATTTTAAAAATTTAATTATTAAAACTTTAAATTTTAAAATTTAAAAATTTAAATTTTAAAATTTAAAAATTCAAATACTAAATTTTAAAAATTTAATTTTTAAAACTTTAAATTTTAAAATTTAAAAATTTAAATACTAAATTTTAAAAATTTAATTATTAAAACTTTAAGTTATAAAATTTTAAATTTTAAATACTAAATTTTAAAAATTTAATTATTAAAACTTTAAATTTTAAAATTTAAAAATTGAAATTTTAAAATTTTAAAATTTAAATACTAAATTTTAAAAATTTAAATATTAAAACTTTAAATTTTAAAATTTAAAAATTCAAATACTAAATTTTAAAAATTAAATTATAAAAACTTTAAATTTAAAAATTTAAAAATTTAAATACTAAATTTTAAAAATTTAATTATTAAAACTTTAAATTATAAAATTTTAAATATTAAATACTAAATTTTAAAAATTTAATTATTAAAACTTGAAATTTTAAAATTTAAAAATTTAAATTTAAAAATTAAATACTAAATTTTAAAAATTTAATTATTAAAACTTTAAATTTTAGAATTTAAAAACTTAAATTTTAAAATTTAAAAATTTAAATACTAAATTTTAAAAATTTAATTACTAAACCTTTAAATTTTAAAAGTTAAAAATTTAAATACTAAATTTTAAAATTTCAAAATTTAAATTTCAAAATTTAAAAATTTAAATACTAAATTTTAAAAATTTAATTATTAAAACTTTAAATTTTAGAATTTAAAACTTAAATTTTAAAATTTAAAAATTTAAATACTAAATTTTAAAAATTTAATTACTAAACCTTTAAATTTTAAAAGTTAAAAATTTAAATACTAAATTTTAAAATTTCAAAATTTAAATTTCAAAATTTAAAAATTTAAATACTAAATTTTAAAAATTAAATTATTAAAACTCTAAATTTTAGATTTTAAAAATTTAAATTTTAAAATTTAAAAATTAAATACTAAATTTTAAAAATTTAATTACTAAACCTTTAAATTTTAAAATTTAAAAATTTAAATATTAAATTTTAAAATTTAAAACTTTAAATTTAAAAATTTATAAATTTAAATACCAAATTTTGAAAATTTAATTAATAAAATTTTAAATTTAAAAATTTAAAAATTTAAATACTAAATTTTAAAAATTTAATTATTAAAACTTTAAATTTTAAAATTTAAAAATTTAATAATTTAAATACTAAATTTTAAAAATTTAATTATTAAAACTTTATATTATAAAATTTTAAATTTTAAATACTAAATTTTAAAAATTTAATTATTAAAACTTTAAATTTTAGAATTTAAAAACTTAAATTTTAAAATTTAAAAATTTAAATACTAAATTTTAAAAATTTAATTACTAAACCTTTAAATTTTATAAGTTAAAAATTTAAATACTAAATTTTAAAATTTAAAAACTTAAATTTCAAAATTTTAAAATTTAAATACTAAATTTTAAAAATTTAATTATTAAAACTCTAAATTTTAGAATTTTAAAATTTAAATTTTAAAATTTAAAAATTTAAATACTAAATTTTAAAATTTAAAACTTTAAATTTAAAAATTTAAAAATTTAAATACCAAATTTTAAAAATTTAATTATTAAAATTTTAAATTTAAAAATTTAAATATTTAAATACTAAATTTTAAAAATTTAATTATTAAAACTTTAAATTTTAAAATTTAAAAATTTAAATACTAAATTTTAAAATTTAAAACTTTAAATTTTAAAATTTAAAAATTTAAATACTAAATTTTAAAAATTTAATTATTAAAACTTTAAATTATAAAATTTTAAATTAAATACTAAATTTTAAAAATTTAATTAATAAAACTTTAAATTTTAAAATTTAAAAATTTAAATACTAAATTTTAAAATTTAAAACTTTAAATTTTAAAATTTAAAAATTTAAATACTAAATTTTAAAAATTTAATTACTAAACCTTTAAATTTTAAAAGTTAAAAATTTAAATACTAAATTTTAAAATTTCAAAATTTAAATTTCAAAATTTAAAAATTTAAATACTAAATTTTAAAAATTAAATTATTAAAACTCTAAATTTTAGATTTTAAAAATTTAAATTTTAAAATTTAAAAATTAAATACTAAATTTTAAAAATTTAATTACTAAACCTTTAAATTTTAAAATTTAAAAATTTAAATACTAAATTTTAAAAATTTAATTATTAAAACTTTAAATTTTAAAATTTAAAAATTTAAATTTTAAAATTTAAAAATTTAAATACTAAATTTTAAAATTTAAAACTTTAAATTTAAAAATTTAAAAATTTAAATACCAAATTTTGAAAATTTAATTATTAAAATTTTAAATTTAAAAATTAAAAAATTTAAATACTAAATTTTAAAAATTTAATTATTAAAACTTTATATTATAATATTTTAAATTTTAAATACTAAATTTTAAAAATTTAATTATTAAAACTTTAAATTTTAGAATATAAAAACTTAAATTTTAAAATTTAAAAATATAAATACTAAATTTTAAAAATTTAATTACTAAACCTTTAAATTTTAAAAGTTAAAAATTTAAATACTAAATTTTAAAATTTAAAAATTTAAATTTCAAAATTTAAAAATTTAAATACTAAATTTTAAAAATTAAATTATTAAAACTCTAAATTTTAGATTTTAAAAATTTAAATTTTAAAATTTAAAAATTAAATACTTAATTTTAAAAATTTAATTACTAAACCTTTAAATTTTAAAATTTAAAAATTTAAATAATAAATTTTAAAATTTAAAACTTTAAATTTAAAAATTTAAAAATTTAAATACCAAATTTTAAAAATTTATTTATTAAAATTTTAAATTTAAAAATTTAAATATTTAAATACTAAATTTTAAAAATTTAATTATTAAAACTTTAAATTTTAAAATTTAAAAATTTTAAAATTTAAATACTAAATTTTAAAAATTTAATTATTAAAACTTTAAATTATAAAATTTTAAATTAAATACTAAATTTTAAAAATTTAATTAATAAAACTTTAAATTTTAAAATTTAAAAATTTAAATACTAAATTTTAAAAATTTGATTATTAAAACTTTAAATTATAAAATTTTAAATTTTAAATACTAAATTTTAAAAATTTAATTATTAAAACTTTAAATTTTAAAATTTAAAAATTTAAATTTAAAAATTTAAAAATTTAAATACCAAATTTTGAAAATTTAATTATTAAAATTTTAAATTTAAAAATTAAAAAATTTAAATAGTAAATTTTAAAAATTTAATTATTAAAACTTTATATTATAAAATTTTAAATTTTAAATACATAATTTTAAAAATTTAATTATTAAAACTTTAAATTTTAGAATTTAAAAACTTAAATTTTAAAATTTAAAAATTTAAATACTAAATTTTAAAAATTTAATTACTAAACCTTTAAATTTTAAAAGTTAAAAATTTAAATACTAAATTTTAAAATTTAAAAATTTAAATTTCAAAATTTAAAAATTTAAATACTAAATTTTAAAAATTAAATTATTAAAACTCTAAATTTTAGATTTTAAAAATTTAAATTTTAAAATTTAAAAATTAAATACTAAATTTTAAAAATTTAATTACTAAACCTTTAAATTTTAAAATTTAAAAATTTAAATACTAAATTTTAAAATTTAAAACTTTAAATTTCAAAATTTAAAAATTTAAATACCAAATTTTAAAAATTTATTTATTAAAATTTTAAATTTAAAAATTTAAATATTTAAATACTAAATTTTAAAAATTTAATTATTAAAACTTTAAATTTTAAAATTTAAAAATTTTAAAATTTAAATACTAAATTTTAAAAATTTAATTATTAAAACTTTAAATTATAAAATTTTAAATTAAATACTAAATTTTAAAAATTTAATTACTAAACCTTTAAATTTTAAAATTTAAAAATTTAAATACTAAATTATAAAATTTAAAACTTTAAATTTAAAAATTTAAAAATTTAAATACCAAATTTTAAAATTTAATTATTAAAATTTTAAATTTAAAAATTTAAATATTTAAATACTAAATTTTAAAAATTTAATTATTAAAACTTTAAATTTTAAAATTTAAAAATTTAAAAATTTAAATACTAAATTTTAAAAATTTAATTATTAAAACTTTAAATTATAAAATTTTAAATTAAATACTAAATTTTAAAAATTTAATAAATAAAACTTTAAATTTTAAAATTTAAAAATTTAAATACTAAATTTTAAAAATTTGATTATTAAAACTTTAAATTATAAAATTTTAAATTTTAAATACTAAATTTTAAAAATTTAATTATTAAAACTTTAAATTTTAAAATTTAAAAATTTAAATTTTAAAATTTAAAAATTTAAATACTAAATTTTAAAATTTAAAACTTTAAATTTAAAAATTTAAAAAATTAAATACCAAATTTTGAAAATTTAATTATTAAAATTTTAAATTTAAAAATTAAAAAATTTAAATACTAAATTTTAAAAATTTAATTATTAAAACTTTATATTATAAAATTTTAAATTTTAAATACTAAATTTTAAAAATTTAATTATTAAAACTTTAAATTTTAGAATTTAAAAACTTAAATTTTAAAATTTAAAAATTTAAATACTAAATTTTAAAAATTTAATTACTAAACCTTTAAATTTTAAAAGTTAAAAATTTAAATACTAAATTTTAAAATTTAAAAATTTAAATTTCAAAATTTAAAAATTTAAATACTAAATTTTAAAAATTAAATTATTAAAACTCTAAATTTTAGATTTTAAAAATTTAAATTTTAAAATTTAAAAATTAAATACTAAATTTTAAAAATTTAATTACTAAACCTTTAAATTTTAAAATTTAAAAATTTAAATACTAAATTTTAAAATTTAAAACTTTAAATTTAAAAATTTAAAAATTTAAATACCAAATTTTAAAAATTTATTTATTAAAATTTTAAATTTAAAAATTTAAATATTTAAATACTAAATTTTAAAAATTTAATTATTAAAACTTTAAATTTTAAAATTTAAAAATTTTAAAATTTAAATACTAAATTTTAAAAATTTGATTATTAAAACTTTAAATTATAAAATTTTAAATTAAATACTAAATTTTAAAAATTTAATTACTAAACCTTTAAATTTTAAAATTTAAAAATTTAAATACTAAATTTTAAAATTTAAAACTTTAAATTTAAAAATTTAAAAATTTAAATACCAAATTTTAAAAATTTAATTATTAAAATTTTAAATTTAAAAATTTAAATTTTTAAATACTAAATTTTAAAAATTTAATTATTAAAACTTTAAATTTTAAAATTTAAAAATTTAAAAATTTAAATACTAAATTTTAAAAATTTAATTATTAAAACTTTAAATTATAAAATTTTAAATTAAATACTAAATTTTAAAAATTTAATAAATAAAACTTTAAATTTTAAAATTTAAAAATTTAAATACTAAATTTTAAAAATTTGATTATTAAAACTTTAAATTATAAAATTTTAAATTTTAAATACTAAATTTTAAAAATTTAATTATTAAAACTTTAAATTTTAAAATTTAAAAATTTAAATTTTAAAATTTAAAAATTTAAATACTAAATTTTAAAATTTAAAACTTTAAATTTAAAAATTTAATAAATTAAATACCAAATTTTGAAAATTTAATTATTAAAATTTTAAATTTAAAAATTAAAAAATTTAAATACTAAATTTTAAAAATTTAATTATTAAAACTTTATATTATAAAATTTTAAATTTTAAATACTAAATTTTAAAAATTTAATTATTAAAACTTTAAATTTTAGAATTTAAAAACTTAAATTTTAAAATTTAAAAATTTAAATACTAAATTTTAAAAATTTAATGACTAAACCTTTAAATTTTAAAAGTTAAAAATTTAAATACTAAATTTTAAAATTTAAAAATTTAAATTTCAAAATTTAAAAATTTAAATACTAAATTTTAAAAATTAAATTATTAAAACTCTAAATTTTAGATTTTAAAAATTTAAATTTTAAAATTTAAAAATTAAATACTAAATTTTAAAAATTTAATTACTAAACCTTTAAATTTTAAAATTTAAAAATTTAAATACTAAATTTTAAAATTTAAAACTTTAAATTTAAAAATTTAAAAATTTTAATACCAAATTTTAAAAATTTATTTATTAAAATTTTAAATTTAAAAATTTAAATATTTAAATACTAAATTTTAAAAATTTAATTATTAAAACTTTAAATTTTAAAATTTAAAAATTTTAAAATTTAAATACTAAATTTTAAAAATTTAATTATTAAAACTTTAAATTATAAAATTTTAAATTAAATACTAAATTTTAAAAATTTAATTACTAAACCTTTAAATTTTAAAATTTAAAAATTTAAATACTAAATTTTAAAATTTAAAACTTTAAATTTAAAAATTTAAAAATTTAAATACCAAATTTTAAAAATTTAATTATTAAAATTTTAAATTTAAAAATTTAAATTTTTAAATACTAAATTTTAAAAATTTAATTATTAAAACTTTAAATTTTAAAATTTAAAAATTTAAAAATTTAAATACTAAATTTTAAAAATTTAATTATTAAAACTTTAAATTATAAAATTTTAAATTAAATACTAAATTTTAAAAATTTAATTGATAAAACTTTAAATTTTAAAATTTAAAAATTTAAATACTAAATTTTAAAAATTTGATTATTAAAACTTTAAATTATAAAATTTTAAATTTTAAATACTAAATTTTAAAAATTTAATTATTAAAACTTTAAATTTTAAAATTTAAAAATTTAAATTTTAAAATTTAAAAATTTAAATACTAAATTTTAAAATTTAAAACTTTAAATTTAAAAATTTAAAAATTTAAATACCAAATTTTGAAAATTTAATTATTAAAATTTTAAATTTAAAAATTAAAAAATTTAAATACTAAATTTTAAAAATTTAATTATTAAAACTTTATATTATAAAATTTTAAATTTTAAATACTAAATTTTAAAAATTTAATTATTAAAACTTTAAATTTTAGAATTTAAAAACTTAAATTTTAAAATTTAAAAATTTAAATACTAAATTTTAAAAATTTAATTACTAAACCTTTAAATTTTAAAAGTTAAAAATTTAAATACTAAATTTTAAAATTTAAAAATTTAAATTTCAAAATTTAAAAATTTAAATACTAAATTTTAAAAATTAAATTATTAAAACTCTAAATTTTAGATTTTAAAAATTTAAATTTTAAAATTTAAAAATTAAATACTAAATTTTAAAAATTTAATTACTAAACCTTTAAATTTTAAAATTTAAAAATTTAAATACTAAATTTTAAAATTTAAAACTTTAAATTTAAAAATTTAAAAATTTAAATACCAAATTTTAAAAATTTATTTATTAAAATTTTAAATTTAAAAATTTAAATATTTAAATACTAAATTTTAAAAATTTAATTATTAAAACTTTAAATTTTAAAATTTAAAAATTTTAAAATTTAAATACTAAATTTTAAAAATTTAATTATTAAAACTTTAAATTATAAAATTTTAAATATTAAATACTAAATTTTAAAAATTTAATTATTAAAACTTGAAATTTTAAAATTTAAAAATTTAAATTTAAAAATTTAAAAATTAAATACTAAATTTTAAAAATTTAATTATTAAAATTTTAAATTTAAAAATTTAAAAATTTAAATATTAAATTTTAAAAATTTAATTATTAAAACTTTAAATTTTAAAATTTAAAAATTTAAATACTAAATTTTAAAAATTTTATTATTAAAACTTTAAATTTTAAAATTTAAAAATTTAAAAATTCAAATACTAAATTTTAAAAATTTCATTATTAAAACTTTAAATTTTAAAATTTAAATACTAAATTTTAAAAATTTAATTATTAAAACTCTAAATTTTAGAATTTTAAAATTTAAATTTTAAAATTTAAAAATTTAAATACTAAATTTTAAAATTTAAAACTTTAAATTTAAAAATTTAAAAATTTAAATACCAAATTTTAAAAATTTAATTATTAAAATTTTAAATTTAAAAATTTAAATATTTAAATACTAAATTTTAAAAATTTAATTATTAAAACTCTAAATTTTAGAATTTTAAAATTTAAATTTTAAAATTTAAAAATTTAAATACTAAATTTTAAAATTTAAAACTTTAAATTTTAAAATTTAAAAATTTAAATACTAAATTTTAAAAATTTAATTACTAAACCTTTAAATTTTAAAAGTTAAAAATTTAAAAATTTAAATACTAAATTTTAAAAATTTAATTATTAAAACTTTAAATTATAAAATTTTAAATTAAATACTAAATTTTAAAAATTTAATTAATAAAACTTTAAATTTTAAAATTTAAAAATTTAAATACTAAATTTTAAAAATTTGATTATTAAAACTTTAAATTATAAAATTTTAAATTTTAAATACTAAATTTTAAAAATTTAATTATTAAAACTTTAAATTTTAAAATTTAAAAATTTAAAAATTTAAATACTAAATTTTAAAAATTTAATTATTAAAACTTTAAATTATAAAATTTTAAATTAAATACTAAATTTTAAAAATTTAATTAATAAAACTTTAAATTTTAAAATTTAAAAATTTAAATACTAAATTTTAAAAATTTGATTATTAAAACTTTAAATTATAAAATTTTAAATTTTAAATACTAAATTTTAAAAATTTAATTATTAAAACTTTAAATTTTAAAATTTAAAAATTTAAATTTTAAAATTTAAAAATTTAAATACTAAATTTTAAAATTTAAAACTTTAAATTTAAAAATTTAAAAATTTAAATACCAAATTTTGAAAATTTAATTATTAAAATTTTAAATTTAAAAATTAAAAAATTTAAATACTAAATTTTAAAAATTTAATTATTAAAACTTTATATTATAAAATTTTAAATTTTAAATACTAAATTTTAAAAATTTAATTATTAAAACTTTAAATTTTAGAATTTAAAAACTTAAATTTTAAAATTTAAAAATTTAAATACTAAATTTTAAAAATTTAATTACTAAACCTTTAAATTTTAAAAGTTAAAAATTTAAATACTAAATTTTAAAATTTAAAAATTTAAATTTCAAAATTTAAAAATTTAAATACTAAATTTTAAAAATTAAATTATTAAAACTCTAAATTTTAGATTTTAAAAATTTAAATTTTAAAATTTAAAAATTAAATACTAAATTTTAAAAATTTAATTACTAAACCTTTAAATTTTAAAATTTAAAAATTTAAATACTAAATTTTAAAATTTAAAACTTTAAATTTAAAAATTTAAAAATTTAAATACCAAATTTTAAAAATTTATTTATTAAAATTTTAAATTTAAAAATTTAAATATTTAAATACTAAATTTTAAAAATTTAATTATTAAAACTTTAAATTTTAAAATTTAAAAATTTTAAAATTTAAATACTAAATTTTAAAAATTTAATTATTAAAACTTTAAATTATAAAATTTTAAATATTAAATACTAAATTTTAAAAATTTAATTATTAAAACTTGAAATTTTAAAATTTAAAAATTTAAATTTAAAAATTTAAAAATTAAATACTAAATTTTAAAAATTTAATTATTAAAATTTTAAATTTAAAAATTTAAAAATTTAAATATTAAATTTTAAAAATTTAATTATTAAAACTTTAAATTTTAAAATTTAAAAATTTAAATACTAAATTTTAAAAATTTTATTATTAAAACTTTAAATTTTAAAATTTAAAAATTTAAAAATTCAAATACTAAATTTTAAAAATTTCATTATTAAAACTTTAAATTTTAAAATTTAAATACTAAATTTTAAAAATTTAATTATTAAAACTCTAAATTTTAGAATTTTAAAATTTAAATTTTAAAATTTAAAAATTTAAATACTAAATTTTAAAATTTAAAACTTTAAATTTAAAAATTTAAAAATTTAAATACCAAATTTTAAAAATTTAATTATTAAAATTTTAAATTTAAAAATTTAAATATTTAAATACTAAATTTTAAAAATTTAATTATTAAAACTCTAAATTTTAGAATTTTAAAATTTAAATTTTAAAATTTAAAAATTTAAATACTAAATTTTAAAATTTAAAACTTTAAATTTTAAAATTTAAAAATTTAAATACTAAATTTTAAAAATTTAATTACTAAACCTTTAAATTTTAAAAGTTAAAAATTTAAATACTAAATTTTAAAATTTCAAAATTTAAATTTCAAAATTTAAAAATTTAAATACTAAATTTTAAAAATTAAATTATTAAAACTCTAAATTTTAGATTTTAAAAATTTAAATTTTAAAATTTAAAAATTAAATACTAAATTTTAAAAATTTAATTACTAAACCTTTAAATTTTAAAAGTTAAAAATTTAAATACTAAATTTTAAAATTTAAAAATTTAAATTTCAAAATTTAAAAATTTAAATACTAAATTTTAAAAATTAAATTATTAAAACTCTAAATTTTAGATTTTAAAAATTTAAATTTTAAAATTTAAAAATTAAATACTAAATTTTAAAAATTTAATTACTAAACCTTTAAATTTTAAAATTTAAAAATTTAAATACTAAATTTTAAAATTTAAAACTTTAAATTTAAAAATTTAAAAATTTAAATACCAAATTTTAAAAATTTATTTATTAAAATTTTAAATTTAAAAATTTAAATATTTAAATACTAAATTTTAAAAATTTAATTATTAAAACTTTAAATTTTAAAATTTAAAAATTTTAAAATTTAAATACTAAATTTTAAAAATTTAATTATTAAAACTTTAAATTATAAAATTTTAAATATTAAATACTAAATTTTAAAAATTTAATTATTAAAACTTGAAATTTTAAAATTTAAAAATTTAAATTTAAAAATTTAAAAATTAAATACTAAATTTTAAAAATTTAATTATTAAAATTTTAAATTTAAAAATTTAAAAATTTAAATATTAAATTTTAAAAATTTAATTATTAAAACTTTAAATTTTAAAATTTAAAAATTTAAATACTAAATTTTAAAAATTTTATTATTAAAACTTTAAATTTTAAAATTTAAAAATTTAAAAATTCAAATACTAAATTTTAAAAATTTCATTATTAAAACTTTAAATTTTAAAATTTAAATACTAAATTTTAAAAATTTAATTATTAAAACTCTAAATTTTAGAATTTTAAAATTTAAATTTTAAAATTTAAAAATTTAAATACTAAATTTTAAAATTTAAAACTTTAAATTTAAAAATTTAAAAATTTAAATACCAAATTTTAAAAATTTAATTATTAAAATTTTAAATTTAAAAATTTAAATATTTAAATACTAAATTTTAAAAATTTAATTATTAAAACTCTAAATTTTAGAATTTTAAAATTTAAATTTTAAAATTTAAAAATTTAAATCCTAAATTTTAAAATTTAAAACTTTAAATTTTAAAATTTAAAAATTTAAATACTAAATTTTAAAAATTTAATTACTAAACCTTTAAATTTTAAAAGTTAAAAATTTAAATACTAAATTTTAAAATTTCAAAATTTAAATTTCAAAATTTAAAAATTTAAATACTAAATTTTAAAAATTAAATTATTAAAACTCTAAATTTTAGATTTTAAAAATTTAAATTTTAAAATTTAAAAATTAAATACTAAATTTTAAAAATTTAATTACTAAACCTTTAAATTTTAAAATTTAAAAATTTAAATACTAAATTTTAAAAATTTAATTATTAAAACTTTAAATTTTAAAATTTAAAAATTTAAAAATTTAAATACTAAATTTTAAAAATTTGATTATTAAAACTTTAAATTATAAAATTTTAAATTTTAAATACTAAATTTTAAAAATTTAATTATTAAAACTTTAAATTTTAAAATTTAAAAATTTAAATTTTAAAATTTAAAAATTTAAATACTAAATTTTAAAATTTAAAACTTTAAATTTAAAAATTTAAAAATTTAAATACCAAATTTTGAAAATTTAATTATTAAAATTTTAAATTTAAAAATTAAAAAATTTAAATACTAAATTTTAAAAATTTAATTATTAAAACTTTATATTATAAAATTTTAAATTTTAAATACTAAATTTTAAAAATTTAATTATTAAAACTTTAAATTTTAGAATTTAAAAACTTAAATTTTAAAATTTAAAAATTTAAATACTAAATTTTAAAAATTTAATTACTAAACCTTTAAATTTTAAAAGTTAAAAATTTAAATACTAAATTTTAAAATTTAAAAATTTAAATTTCAAAATTTAAAAATTTAAATACTAAATTTTAAAAATTAAATTATTAAAACTCTAAATTTTAGATTTTAAAAATTTAAATTTTAAAATTTAAAAATTAAATACTAAATTTTAAAAATTTAATTACTAAACCTTTAAATTTTAAAATTTAAAAATTTAAATACTAAATTTTAAAATTTAAAACTTTAAATTTAAAAATTTAAAAATTTTAATACCAAATTTTAAAAATTTATTTATTAAAATTTTAAATTTAAAAATTTAAATATTTAAATACTAAATTTTAAAAATTTAATTATTAAAACTTTAAATTTTAAAATTTAAAAATTTTAAAATTTAAATACTAAATTTTAAAAATTTAATTATTAAAACTTTAAATTATAAAATTTTAAATTAAATACTAAATTTTAAAAATTTAATTACTAAACCTTTAAATTTTAAAATTTAAAAATTTAAATACTAAATTTTAAAATTTAAAACTTTAAATTTAAAAATTTAAAAATTTAAATACCAAATTTTAAAAATTTAATTATTAAAATTTTAAATTTAAAAATTTAAATTTTTAAATACTAAATTTTAAAAATTTAATTATTAAAACTTTAAATTTTAAAATTTAAAAATTTAAAAATTTAAATACTAAATTTTAAAAATTTAATTATTAAAACTTTAAATTATAAAATTTTAAATTAAATACTAAATTTTAAAAATTTAATTAATAAAACTTTAAATTTTAAAATTTAAAAATTTAAATACTAAATTTTAAAAATTTGATTATTAAAACTTTAAATTATAAAATTTTAAATTTTAAATACTAAATTTTAAAAATTTAATTATTAAAACTTTAAATTTTAAAATTTAAAAATTTAAATTTTAAAATTTAAAAATTTAAATACTAAATTTTAAAATTTAAAACTTTAAATTTAAAAATTTAAAAATTTAAATACCAAATTTTGAAAATTTAATTATTAAAATTTTAAATTTAAAAATTAAAAAATTTAAATACTAAATTTTAAAAATTTAATTATTAAAACTTTATATTATAAAATTTTAAATTTTAAATACTAAATTTTAAAAATTTAATTATTAAAACTTTAAATTTTAGAATTTAAAAACTTAAATTTTAAAATTTAAAAATTTAAATACTAAATTTTAAAAATTTAATTACTAAACCTTTAAATTTTAAAAGTTAAAAATTTAAATACTAAATTTTAAAATTTAGAAATTTAAATTTCAAAATTTAAAAATTTAAATACTAAATTTTAAAAATTAAATTATTAAAACTCTAAATTTTAGATTTTAAAAATTTAAATTTTAAAATTTAAAAATTAAATACTAAATTTTAAAAATTTAATTACTAAACCTTTAAATTTTAAAATTTAAAAATTTAAATACTAAATTTTAAAATTTAAAACTTTAAATTTAAAAATTTAAAAATTTAAATACCAAATTTTAAAAATTTATTTATTAAAATTTTAAATTTAAAAATTTAAATATTTAAATACTAAATTTTAAAAATTTAATTATTAAAACTTTAAATTTTAAAATTTAAAAATTTTAAAATTTAAATACTAAATTTTAAAAATTTAATTATTAAAACTTTAAATTATAAAATTTTAAATATTAAATACTAAATTTTAAAAATTTAATTATTAAAACTTGAAATTTTAAAATTTAAAAATTTAAATTTAAAAATTTAAAAATTAAATACTAAATTTTAAAAATTTAATTATTAAAATTTTAAATTTAAAAATTTAAAAATTTAAATATTAAATTTTAAAAATTTAATTATTAAAACTTTAAATTTTAAAATTTAAAAATTTAAATACTAAATTTTAAAAATTTTATTATTAAAACTTTAAATTTTAAAATTTAAAAATTTAAAAATTCAAATACTAAATTTTAAAAATTTCATTATTAAAACTTTAAATTTTAAAATTTAAATACTAAATTTTAAAAATTTAATTATTAAAACTCTAAATTTTAGAATTTTAAAATTTAAATTTTAAAATTTAAAAATTTAAATACTAAATTTTAAAATTTAAAACTTTAAATTTAAAAATTTAAAAAATTAAATACCAAATTTTAAAAATTTAATTATTAAAATTTTAAATTTAAAAATTTAAATATTTAAATACTAAATTTTAAAAATTTAATTATTAAAACTCTAAATTTTAGAATTTTAAAATTTAAATTTTAAAATTTAAAAATTTAAATACTAAATTTTAAAATTTAAAACTTTAAATTTTAAAATTTAAAAATTTAAATACTAAATTTTAAAAATTTAATTACTAAACCTTTAAATTTTAAAAGTTAAAAATTTAAATACTAAATTTTAAAATTTCAAAATTTAAATTTCAAAATTTAAAAATTTAAATACTAAATTTTAAAAATTAAATTATTAAAACTCTAAATTTTAGATTTTAAAAATTTAAATTTTAAAATTTAAAAATTAAATACTAAATTTTAAAAATTTAATTACTAAACCTTTAAATTTTAAAATTTAAAAATTTAAATACTAAATTTTAAAAATTTAATTATTAAAACTTTAAATTTTAAAATTTAAAAATTTAAAAATTTAAATACTAAATTTTAAAAATTTGATTATTAAAACTTTAAATTATAAAATTTTAAATTTTAAATACTAAATTTTAAAAATTTAATTATTAAAACTTTAAATTTTAAAATTTAAAAATTTAAATTTTAAAATTTAAAAATTTAAATACTAAATTTTAAAATTTAAAACTTTAAATTTAAAAATTTAAAAATTTAAATACCAAATTTTGAAAATTTAATTATTAAAATTTTAAATTTAAAAATTAAAAAATTTAAATACTAAATTTTAAAAATTTAATTATTAAAACTTTATATTATAATATTTTAAATTTTAAATACTAAATTTTAAAAATTTAATTATTAAAACTTTAAATTTTAGAATATAAAAACTTAAATTTTAAAATTTAAAAATATAAATACTAAATTTTAAAAATTTAATTACTAAACCTTTTAATTTTAAAAGTTAAAAATTTAAATACTAAATTTTAAAATTTAAAAATTTAAATTTCAAAATTTAAAAATTTAAATACTAAATTTTAAAAATTAAATTATTAAAACTCTAAATTTTAGATTTTAAAAATTTAAATTTTAAAATTTAAAAATTAAATACTTAATTTTAAAAATTTAATTACTAAACCTTTAAATTTTAAAATTTAAAAATTTAAATACTAAATTTTAAAATTTAAAACTTTAAATTTAAAAATTTAAAAATTTAAATACCAAATTTTAAAAATTTATTTATTAAAATTTTAAATTTAAAAATTTAAATATTTAAATACTAAATTTTAAAAATTTAATTATTAAAACTTTAAATTTTAAAATTTAAAAATTTTAAAATTTAAATACTAAATTTTAAAAATTTAATTATTAAAACTTTAAATTATAAAATTTTAAATTAAATACTAAATTTTAAAAATTTAATTAATAAAACTTTAAATTTTAAAATTTAAAAATTTAAATACTAAATTTTAAAAATTTGATTATTAAAACTTTAAATTATAAAATTTTAAATTTTAAATACTAAATTTTAAAAATTTAATTATTAAAACTTTAAATTTTAAAATTTAAAAATTTAAATTTTAAAATTTAAAAATTTAAATACTAAATTTTAAAATTTAAAACTTTAAATTTAAAAATTTAAAAATTTAAATACCAAATTTTGAAAATTTAATTATTAAAATTTTAAATTTAAAAATTAAAAAATTTAAATACTAAATTTTAAAAATTTAATTATTAAAACTATATATTATAAAATTTTAAATTTTAAATACTAAATTTTAAAAATTTAATTATTAAAACTTTAAATTTTAGAATTTAAAAACTTAAATTTTAAAATTTAAAAATTTAAATACTAAATTTTAAAAATTTAATTACTAAACCTTTAAATTTTAAAAGTTAAAAATTTAAATACTAAATTTTAAAATTTAAAAATTTAAATTTCAAAATTTAAAAATTTAAATTCTAAATTTTAAAAATTAAATTATTAAAACTCTAAATTTTAGATTTTAAAAATTTAAATTTTAAAATTTAAAAATTAAATACTAAATTTTAAAAATTTAATTACTAAACCTTTAAATTTTAAAATTTAAAAATTTAAATACTAAATTTTAAAATTTAAAACTTTAAATTTCAAAATTTAAAAATTTAAATACCAAATTTTAAAAATTTATTTATTAAAATTTTAAATTTAAAAATTTAAATATTTAAATACTAAATTTTAAAAATTTAATTATTAAAACTTTAAATTTTAAAATTTAAAAATTTTAAAATTTAAATACTAAATTTTAAAAATTTAATTATTAAAACTTTAAATTATAAAATTTTAAATTAAATACTAAATTTTAAAAATTTAATTACTAAACCTTTAAATTTTAAAATTTAAAAATTTAAATACTAAATTATAAAATTTAAAACTTTAAATTTAAAAATTTAAAAATTTAAATACCAAATTTTAAAAATTTAATTATTAAAATTTTAAATTTAAAAATTTAAATATTTAAATACTAAATTTTAAAAATTTAATTATTAAAACTTTAAATTTTAAAATTTAAAAATTTAAAAATTTAAATACTAAATTTTAAAAATTTAATTATTAAAACTTTAAATTATAAAATTTTAAATTAAATACTAAATTTTAAAAATTTAATAAATAAAACTTTAAATTTTAAAATTTAAAAATTTAAATACTAAATTTTAAAAATTTGATTATTAAAACTTTAAATTATAAAATTTTAAATTTTAAATACTAAATTTTAAAAATTTAATTATTAAAACTTTAAATTTTAAAATTTAAAAATTTAAATTTTAAAATTTAAAAATTTAAATACTAAATTTTAAAATTTAAAACTTTAAATTTAAAAATTTAAAAATTTAAATACCAAATTTTGAAAATTTAATTATTAAAATTTTAAATTTAAAAATTAAAAAATTTAAATACTAAATTTTAAAAATTTAATTATTAAAACTTTATATTATAAAATTTTAAATTTTAAATACTAAATTTTAAAAATTTAATTATTAAAACTTTAAATTTTAGAATTTAAAAACTTAAATTTAAAAATTTAAATACTAAATTTTAAAAATTTAATTACTAAACCTTTAAATTTTAAAAGTTAAAAATTTAAATACTAAATTTTAAAATTTAAAAATTTAAATTTCAAAATTTAAAAATTTAAATACTAAATTTTAAAAATTAAATTATTAAATCTCTAAATTTTAGATTTTAAAAATTTAAATTTTAAAATTTAAAAATTAAATACTAAATTTTAAAAATTTAATTACTAAACCTTTAAATTTTAAAATTTAAAAATTTAAATACTAAATTTTAAAATTTAAAACTTTAAATTTAAAAATTTAAAAATTTAAATACCAAATTTTAAAAATTTATTTGTTAAAATTTTAAATTTAAAAATTTAAATATTTAAATACTAAATTTTAAAAATTTAATTATTAAAACTTTAAATTTTAAAATTTAAAAATTTTAAAATTTAAATACTAAATTTTAAAAATTTAATTATTAAAACTTTAAATTATAAAATTTTAAATTAAATACTAAATTTTAAAAATTTAATTACTAAACCTTTAAATTTTAAAATTTAAAAATTTAAATACTAAATTTTAAAATTTAAAACTTTAAATTTAAAAATTTAAAAATTTAAATACCAAATTTTAAAAATTTAATTATTAAAATTTTAAATTTAAAAATTTAAATTTTTAAATACTAAATTTTAAAAATTTAATTATTAAAACTTTAAATTTTAAAATTTAAAAATTTAAAAATTTAAATACTAAATTTTAAAAATTTAATTATTAAAACTTTAAATTATAAAATTTTAAATTAAATACTAAATTTTAAAAATTTAATTAATAAAACTTTAAATTTTAAAATTTAAAAATTTAAATACTAAATTTTAAAAATTTGATTATTAAAACTTTAAATTATAAAATTTTAAATTTTAAATACTAAATTTTAAAAATTTAATTATTAAAACTTTAAATTTTAAAATTTAAAAATTTAAATTTTAAAATTTAAAAATTTAAATACTAAATTTTAAAATTTAAAACTTTAAATTTAAAAATTTAAAAATTTAAATACCAAATTTTGAAAATTTAATTATTAAAATTTTAAATTTAAAAATTAAAAAATTTAAATACTAAATTTTAAAAATTTAATTATTAAAACTTTATATTATAAAATTTTAAATTTTAAATACTAAATTTTAAAAATTTAATTATTAAAACTTTAAATTTTAGAATTTAAAAACTTAAATTTTAAAATTTAAAAATTTAAATACTAAATTTTAAAAATTTAATTACTAAACCTTTAAATTTTAAAAGTTAAAAATTTAAATACTAAATTTTAAAATTTAGAAATTTAAATTTCAAAATTTAAAAATTTAAATACTAAATTTTAAAAATTAAATTATTAAAACTCTAAATTTTAGATTTTAAAAATTTAAATTTTAAAATTTAAAAATTAAATACTAAATTTTAAAAATTTAATTACTAAACCTTTAAATTTTAAAATTTAAAAATTTAAATACTAAATTTTAAAATTTAAAACTTTAAATTTAAAAATTTAAAAATTTAAATACCAAATTTTAAAAATTTATTTATTAAAATTTTAAATTTAAAAATTTAAATATTTAAATACTAAATTTTAAAAATTTAATTATTAAAACTTTAAATTTTAAAATTTAAAAATTTTAAAATTTAAATACTAAATTTTAAAAATTTAATTATTAAAACTTTAAATTATAAAATTTTAAATATTAAATACTAAATTTTAAAAATTTAATTATTAAAACTTGAAATTTTAAAATTTAAAAATTTAAATTTAAAAATTTAAAAATTAAATACTAAATTTTAAAAATTTAATTATTAAAATTTTAAATTTAAAAATTTAAAAATTTAAATATTAAATTTTAAAAATTTAATTATTAAAACTTTAAATTTTAAAATTTAAAAATTTAAATACTAAATTTTAAAAATTTTATTATTAAAACTTTAAATTTTAAAATTTAAAAATTTAAAAATTCAAATACTAAATTTTAAAAATTTCATTATTAAAACTTTAAATTTTAAAATTTAAATACTAAATTTTAAAAATTTAATTATTAAAACTCTAAATTTTAGAATTTTAAAATTTAAATTTTAAAATTTAAAAATTTAAATACTAAATTTTAAAATTTAAAACTTTAAATTTAAAAATTTAAAAAATTAAATACCAAATTTTAAAAATTTAATTATTAAAATTTTAAATTTAAAAATTTAAATATTTAAATACTAAATTTTAAAAATTTAATTATTAAAACTCTAAATTTTAGAATTTTAAAATTTAAATTTTAAAATTTAAAAATTTAAATACTAAATTTTAAAATTTAAAACTTTAAATTTTAAAATTTAAAAATTTAAATACTAAATTTTAAAAATTTAATTACTAAACCTTTAAATTTTAAAAGTTAAAAATTTAAATACTAAATTTTAAAATTTCAAAATTTAAATTTCAAAATTTAAAAATTTAAATACTAAATTTTAAAAATTAAATTATTAAAACTCTAAATTTTAGATTTTAAAAATTTAAATTTTAAAATTTAAAAATTAAATACTAAATTTTAAAAATTTAATTACTAAACCTTTAAATTTTAAAATTTAAAAATTTAAATACTAAATTTTAAAAATTTAATTATTAAAACTTTAAATTTTAAAATTTAAAAATTTAAAAATTTAAATACTAAATTTTAAAAATTTGATTATTAAAACTTTAAATTATAAAATTTTAAATTTTAAATACTAAATTTTAAAAATTTAATTATTAAAACTTTAAATTTTAAAATTTAAAAATTTAAATTTTAAAATTTAAAAATTTAAATACTAAATTTTAAAATTTAAAACTTTAAATTTAAAAATTTAAAAATTTAAATACCAAATTTTGAAAATTTAATTATTAAAATTTTAAATTTAAAAATTAAAAAATTTAAATACTAAATTTTAAAAATTTAATTATTAAAACTTTATATTATAATATTTTAAATTTTAAATACTAAATTTTAAAAATTTAATTATTAAAACTTTAAATTTTAGAATATAAAAACTTAAATTTTAAAATTTAAAAATATAAATACTAAATTTTAAAAATTTAATTACTAAACCTTTTAATTTTAAAAGTTAAAAATTTAAATACTAAATTTTAAAATTTAAAAATTTAAATTTCAAAATTTAAAAATTTAAATACTAAATTTTAAAAATTAAATTATTAAAACTCTAAATTTTAGATTTTAAAAATTTAAATTTTAAAATTTAAAAATTAAATACATAATTTTAAAAATTTAATTACTAAACCTTTAAATTTTAAAATTTAAAAATTTAAATACTAAATTTTAAAATTTAAAACTTTAAATTTAAAAATTTAAAAATTTAAATACCAAATTTTAAAAATTTATTTATTAAAATTTTAAATTTAAAAATTTAAATATTTAAATACTAAATTTTAAAAATTTAATTATTAAAACTTTAAATTTTAAAATTTAAAAATTTTAAAATTTAAATACTAAATTTTAAAAATTTAATTATTAAAACTTTAAATTATAAAATTTTAAATTAAATACTAAATTTTAAAAATTTAATTAATAAAACTTTAAATTTTAAAATTTAAAAATTTAAATACTAAATTTTAAAAATTTGATTATTAAAACTTTAAATTATAAAATTTTAAATTTTAAATACTAAATTTTAAAAATTTAATTATTAAAACTTTAAATTTTAAAATTTAAAAATTTAAATTTTAAAATTTAAAAATTTAAATACTAAATTTTAAAATTTAAAACTTTAAATTTAAAAATTTAAAAATTTAAATACCAAATTTTGAAAATTTAATTATTAAAATTTTAAATTTAAAAATTAAAAAATTTAAATACTAAATTTTAAAAATTTAATTATTAAAACTTTATATTATAAAATTTTAAATTTTAAATACTAAATTTTAAAAATTTAATTATTAAAACTTTAAATTTTAGAATTTAAAAACTTAAATTTTAAAATTTAAAAATTTAAATACTAAATTTTAAAAATTTAATTACTAAACCTTTAAATTTTAAAAGTTAAAAATTTAAATACTAAATTTTAAAATTTAAAAATTTAAATTTCAAAATTTAAAAATTTAAATTCTAAATTTTAAAAATTAAATTATTAAAACTCTAAATTTTAGATTTTAAAAATTTAAATTTTAAAATTTAAAAATTAAATACTAAATTTTAAAAATTTAATTACTAAACCTTTAAATTTTAAAATTTAAAAATTTAAATACTAAATTTTAAAATTTAAAACTTTAAATTTCAAAATTTAAAAATTTAAATACCAAATTTTAAAAATTTATTTATTAAAATTTTAAATTTAAAAATTTAAATATTTAAATACTAAATTTTAAAAATTTAATTATTAAAACTTTAAATTTTAAAATTTAAAAATTTTAAAATTTAAATACTAAATTTTAAAAATTTAATTATTAAAACTTTAAATTATAAAATTTTAAATTAAATACTAAATTTTAAAAATTTAATTACTAAACCTTTAAATTTTAAAATTTAAAAATTTAAATACTAAATTATAAAATTTAAAACTTTAAATTTAAAAATTTAAAAATTTAAATACCAAATTTTAAAAATTTAATTATTAAAATTTTAAATTTAAAAATTTAAATATTTAAATACTAAATTTTAAAAATTTAATTATTAAAACTTTAAATTTTAAAATTTAAAAATTTAAAAATTTAAATACTAAATTTTAAAAATTTAATTATTAAAACTTTAAATTATAAAATTTTAAATTAAATACTAAATTTTAAAAATTTAATAAATAAAACTTTAAATTTTAAAATTTAAAAATTTAAATACTAAATTTTAAAAATTTGATTATTAAAACTTTAAATTATAAAATTTTAAATTTTAAATACTAAATTTTAAAAATTTAATTATTAAAACTTTAAATTTTAAAATTTAAAAATTTAAATTTTAAAATTTAAAAATTTAAATACTAAATTTTAAAATTTAAAACTTTAAATTTAAAAATTTAAAAATTTAAATACCAAATTTTGAAAATTTAATTATTAAAATTTTAAATTTAAAAATTAAAAAATTTAAATACTAAATTTTAAAAATTTAATTATTAAAACTTTATATTATAAAATTTTAAATTTTAAATACTAAATTTTAAAAATTTAATTATTAAAACTTTAAATTTTAGAATTTAAAAACTTAAATTTAAAAATTTAAATACTAAATTTTAAAAATTTAATTACTAAACCTTTAAATTTTAAAAGTTAAAAATTTAAATACTAAATTTTAAAATTTAAAAATTTAAATTTCAAAATTTAAAAATTTAAATACTAAATTTTAAAAATTAAATTATTAAATCTCTAAATTTTAGATTTTAAAAATTTAAATTTTAAAATTTAAAAATTAAATACTAAATTTTAAAAATTTAATTACTAAACCTTTAAATTTTAAAATTTAAAAATTTAAATACTAAATTTTAAAATTTAAAACTTTAAATTTAAAAATTTAAAAATTTAAATACCAAATTTTAAAAATTTATTTGTTAAAATTTTAAATTTAAAAATTTAAATATTTAAATACTAAATTTTAAAAATTTAATTATTAAAACTTTAAATTTTAAAATTTAAAAATTTTAAAATTTAAATACTAAATTTTAAAAATTTAATTATTAAAACTTTAAATTATAAAATTTTAAATTAAATACTAAATTTTAAAAATTTAATTACTAAACCTTTAAATTTTAAAATTTAAAAATTTAAATACTAAATTTTAAAATTTAAAACTTTAAATTTAAAAATTTAAAAATTTAAATACCAAATTTTAAAAATTTAATTATTAAAATTTTAAATTTAAAAATTTAAATTTTTAAATACTAAATTTTAAAATTTAAAACTTTAAATTTAAAAATTTAAAAATTTAAATACCAAATTTTAAAAATTTAATTATTAAAACTTTAAATTTTAAAATTTAAAAATTTAAAAATTTAAATACTAAATTTTAAAAATTTAATTATTAAAACTTTAAATTATAAAATTTTAAATTAAATACTAAATTTTAAAAATTTAATTAATAAAACTTTAAATTTTAAAATTTAAAAATTTAAATACTAAATTTTAAAAATTTGATTATTAAAACTTTAAATTATAAAATTTTAAATTTTAAATACTAAATTTTAAAAATTTAATTATTAAAACTTTAAATTTTAAAAATTTAAAAATTTAAATTTTAAAATTTAAAAATTTAAATACTAAATTTTAAAATTTAAAACTTTAAATTTAAAAATTTAAAAATTTAAATACCAAATTTTGAAAATTTAATTATTAAAATTTTAAATTTAAAAATTAACAAATTTAAATACTAAATTTTAAAAATTTAATTATTAAAACTTTATATTATAAAATTTTAAATTTTAAATACTAAATTTTAAAAATTTAATTATTAAAACTTTAAATTTTAGAATTTAAAAACTTAAATTTTAAAATTTAAAAATTTAAATACTAAATTTTAAAAATTTAATTACTAAACCTTTAAATTTTAAAAGTTAAAAATTTAAATACTAAATTTTAAAATTTAAAAATTTAAATTTCAAAATTTAAAAATTTAAATACTAAATTTTAAAAATTAAATTATTAAAACTCTAAATTTTAGATTTTAAAAATTTAAATTTTAAAATTTAAAAATTAAATACTAAATTTTAAAAATTTAATTACTAAACCTTTAAATTTTAATATTTAAAAATTTAAATACTAAATTTTAAAATTTAAAACTTTAAATTTAAAAATTTAAAAATTTAAATACCAAATTTTAAAAATTTATTTATTAAAATTTTAAATTTAAAAATTTAAATATTTAAATACTAAATTTTAAAAATTTAATTATTAAAACTTTAAATTTTAAAATTTAAAAATTTTAAAATTTAAATACTAAATTTTAAAAATTTAATTATTAAAACTTTAAATTATAAAATTTTAAATTAAATACTAAATTTTAAAAATTTAATTAATAAAACTTTAAATTTTAAAATTTAAAAATTTAAATAATAAATTTTAAAAATTTAGTTATTAAAACTTTAAATTATAAAATTTTAAATTTTAAATACTAAATTTTAAAAATTTAATTATTAAAACTTTAAATTTTAAAATTTAAATTTTAAAATTTAAATATTTAAATACTAAATTTTAAAAATTTAAATATTAAAACTTTAAATTTTAAAATTTATAAATTCAAATACTAAATTTTAAAAATTTAATTATTAAAACTTTAAATTATAAAATTTTAAATTTTAAATACTAAATTTTAAAAATTTAATTATTAAAACTTTAAATTTTAAAATTTAAAAATTTAAATTTTAAAATTTAAATATTTAAATACTAAATTTTAAAAATTTAAATATTAAAACTTTAAATTTTAAAATTTATAAATTCAAATACTAAATTTTAAAAATTTAATTATTAAAACTTTAAATTTTAGAATTTAAAAACTTAAATTTTAAAATTTAAAAATTTAAATACTAAATTTTAAAAATTTAAATACTAAATTTTAAAAATTAAATTATTAAAACTCTAAATTTTAGATTTTAAAAATTTAAATTTTAAAATTTAAAAATTAAATACTAAATTTTAAAAATTTAATTACTAAACCTTTAAATTTTAAAATTTAAAAATTTAAATATTAAATTTTAAAATTTAAAACTTTAAATTTAAAAATTTATAAATTTAAATACCAAATTTTGAAAATTTAATTATTAAAATTTTAAATTTAAAAATTTAAAAATTTAAATACTAAATTTTAAAAATTTAATTATTAAAACTTTAAATTTTAAAATTTAAAAATTTAAAAATTTAAATACTAAATTTTAAAAATTTAATTATTAAAACTTTAAATTTTAGAATTTAAAAACTTAAATTTTAAAATTTAAAAATTTAAAAACTAAATTTTAAAAATTTAATTACTAAACCTTTAAATTTTAAAAGTTAAAAATTTAAATACTAAATTTTAAAATTTAAAACTTTAAATTTAAAAATTTAAAAATTTAAATACCAAATTTTAAAAATTTAATTATTAAAATTTTAAATTTAAAAATTTAAATTTTTAAATACTAAATTTTAAAAATTTAATTATTAAAACTTTAAATTTTAAAATTTAAAAATTTAAAAATTTAAATACTAAATTTTAAAAATTTAATTATTAAAACTTTAAATTATAAAATTTTAAATTAAATACTAAATTTTAAAAATTTAATTAATAAAACTTTAAATTTTAAAATTTAAAAATTTAAATACTAAATTTTAAAAATTTGATTATTAAAACTTTAAATTATAAAATTTTAAATTTTAAATACTAAATTTTAAAAATTTAATTATTAAAACTTTAAATTTTAAAATTTAAAAATTTAAATTTTAAAATTTAAAAATTTAAATACTAAATTTTAAAATTTAAAACTTTAAATTTAAAAATTTAAAAATTTAAATACCAAATTTTGAAAATTTAATTATTAAAATTTTAAATTTAAAAATTAAAAAATTTAAATACTAAATTTTAAAAATTTAATTATTAAAACTTTATATTATAAAATTTTAAATTTTAAATACTAAATTTTAAAAATTTAATTATTAAAACTTTAAATTTTAGAATTTAAAAACTTAAATTTTAAAATTTAAAAATTTAAATACTAAATTTTAAAAATTTAATTACTAAACCTTTAAATTTTAAAAGTTAAAAATTTAAATACTAAATTTTGAAATTTAAAAATTTAAATTTCAAAATTTAAAAATTTAAATACTAAATTTTAAAAATTAAATTATTAAAACTCTAAATTTTAGATTTTAAAAATTTAAATTTTAAAATTTAAAAATTAAATACTAAATTTTAAAAATTTAATTACTAAACCTTTAAATTTTAAAATTTAAAAATTTAAATACTAAATTTTAAAATTTAAAACTTTAAATTTAAAAATTTAAAAATTTAAATACCAAATTTTAAAAATTTATTTATTAAAATTTTAAATTTAAAAATTTAAATATTTAAATACTAAATTTTAAAAATTTAATTATTAAAACTTTAAATTTTAAAATTTAAAAATTTTAAAATTTAAATACTAAATTTTAAAAATTTAATTATTAATACTTTAAATTATAAAATTTTAAATTAAATACTAAATTTTAAAAATTTAATTAATAAAACTTTAAATTTTAAAATTTAAAAATTTAAATAATAAATTTTAAAAATTTAGTTATTAAAACTTTAAATTATAAAATTTTAAATTTTAAATACTAAATTTTAAAAATTTAATTATTAAAACTTTAAATTTTAAAATTTAAATTTTAAAATTTAAATATTTAAATACTAAATTTTAAAAATTTAAATATTAAAACTTTAAATTTTAAAATTTATAAATTCAAATACTAAATTTTAAAAATTTAATTATTAAAACTTTAAATTATAAAATTTTAAATTTTAAATACTAAATTTTAAAAATTTAATTATTAAAACTTTAAATTTTAAAATTTAAAAATTTAAATTTTAAAATTTAAATATTTAAATACTAAATTTTAAAAATTTAAATATTAAAATTTTAAATTTTAAAATTTATAAATTCAAATACTAAATTTTAAAAATTTAATTATTAAAACTTTAAATTTTAGAATTTAAAAACTTAAATTTTAAAATTTAAAAATTTAAATACTAAATTTTAAAAATTTAAATACTAAATTTTAAAAATTAAATTATTAAAACTCTAAATTTTAGATTTTAAAAATTTAAATTTTAAAATTTAAAAATTAAATACTAAATTTTAAAAATTTAATTACTAAACCTTTAAATTTTAAAATTTAAAAATTTAAATATTAAATTTTAAAATTTAAAACTTTAAATTTAAAAATTTATAAATTTAAATACCAAATTTTGAAAATTTAATTATTAAAATTTTAAGTTTAAAAATTTAAAAATTTAAATACTAAATTTTAAAAATTTAATTATTAAAACTTTAAATTTTAAAATTTAAAAATTTAAATACTAAATTTTAAAAATTTAATTATTAAAACTTTAAATTTTAGAATTTAAAAACTTAAATTTTAAAATTTAAAAACTAAATTTTAAAAATTTAATTACTAAACCTTTAAATTTTAAAAGTTAAAAATTTAAATACTAAATTTTAAAATTTAAAAATTTAAATTTCAAAATTTAAAAATTTAAATACTAAATTTTAAAAATTTAATTATTAAAACTCTAAATTTTAGAATATAAAAATTTAAATTTTAAAATTTAAAAATTAAATACTAAATTTTATAAATTTAATTACTAAACCTTTAAATTTTAAAATTTAAAAATTTAAATACTAAATTTAAAAATTTAAAACTTTAAATTTAAAAATTTAAAAATTTTAATACTAAATTTTAAAAATTTAATTACTAAACCTTTAAATATTAAAAGTTAAAAATTTAAATACTAAATTTTAAAATTTAAAAATTTAAATACTAAATTTTAAAATTTAAAACTTTAAATTTAAAAATTTAAAAATTAAATACTAAATTTTAAAAATTTAATTATTAAAATTTTAAATTTAAAAATTTAAATACTAAATTTTAAAAATTTAATTATTAAAACTTTAAATTTTAAAATTTAAAAATTTAAAAATTCAAATACTGAATTTTAAAAATTTAATTATTAAAATTTTAAATTTTAAATTTTAAATACTAAATTTTAAAAATTTAATTATTAAAATTTTAAATTTTAAAATTTAAAAATTCAAATACTAAATTTTAAAAATTTAATTATTAAAACTTTAAATTTTAAATTTTAAATACTAAATTTTAAAAATTTAATTACTAAACCTTTAAATTTTAAAAGTTAAAAATTTAAATACGAAATTTTAAAAATTTAATTATTAAAACTTTAAATTTTAAAATTTAAAAATTTAAAAATTTAAATACTAAATTTTAAAAATTTAAATATTAACACTTTAAATTTTAAAATTTAAAAATTCACATACTAAATTTTAAAAATTTAATTATTAAAACTTTAAATTTTAAAATTTAAAAATTTAAAAATTTAAATACTAAATTTTAAAAATTTAATTATTAAAACTTTAAATTATAAAATTTTAAATTTTAAATACTAAATTTTAAAAATTTATTTATTAAAACTTTAAATTTTAGAATTTAAAAACTTAAATTTTAAAATTAAAAATTTAAATACTTAATTTTAAAAATTTAATTACTAAACCTTTAAATTTTAAAAGTTAAAAATTTAAATACTAAATTTTAAAATTTCAAAATTTAAATTTCAAAATTTAAAAATTTAAATACTAAATTTTAAAAATTAAATTATTAAAACTCTAAATTTTAGATTTTAAAAATTTAAATTTTAAAATTTAAAAATTAAATACTAAATTTTAAAAATTTAATTACTAAACCTTTAAATTTTAAAAGTTAAAAATTTAAATACTAAATTTTAAAATTTAAAAATTTAAATTTCAAAATTTAAAAATTTAAATACTAAATTTTAAAAATTTTATTAATAAAACTCTAAATTTTAGAATATAAAAATTTAAATTTTAAAATTTAAAAATTAAATACTAAATTTTATAAATTTAATTACTAAACCTTTAAACTTTAAAATTTAAAAATTTAAATACTAAATTTAAAAATTTAAAACTTTAAATTTAAAAATTTAAAAATTTTAATACTAAATTTTAAAAATTTAATTACTAAACCTTTAAATATTAAAAGTTAAAAATTTAATACTAAATTTTAAAATTTAAATATTTAAATACTAAATTTTAAAATTTAAAACTTTAAATTTAAAAATTTAAAAATTTAAATACTAAATTTTAAAAATTTAATTATTAAAATTTTAAATTTAAAAATTTAAATACCAAATTTTAAAAATTTAATTATTAAAACTTTAAATTTTAAAATTTAAAAATTTAAAAATTCAAATACTGAATTTTAAAAATTTAATTATTAAAATTTTAAATTTTAAATTTTAAATACTAAATTTTAAAAATTTAATTATTAAAATTTTAAATTTAAAAATTTAAAAATTCAAATACTAAATTTTAAAAATTTAATTATTAAAACTTTAAATTTTAAATTTTAAATACTAAATTTTAAAAATTTAATTACTAAACCTTTAAATTTTAAAAGTTAAAAATTTAAATACGAAATTTTAAAAATTTAATTATTAAAACTTTAAATTTTAAAATTTAAAAATTTAAAAATTTAAAAATTTAAATACTAAATTTTAAAAATTTAATTATTAAAACTTTAAATTATAAAATTTTAAATTTTAAATAGCAAATTTTAAAAATTTAATTATTAAAACTTTAAATTTTAGAATTTAAAAACTTAAATTTTAAAATATAAAAATTTAAATAATAAATTTTAAAAATTTAATTACTAAACCTTTAAATTTTAAAAGTTAAAAATTTAAATACTAAATTTTAAAATTTCAAAATTTAAATACTAAATTTTAAAAATTTAATTATTAAAATTTTTAATTTAAAAATTTAAAAATTCAAATAATAAATTTTAAAAATTTAATTATTAAAACTTTAAATTTTAAATTTTAAATACTAAATTTTAAAAATTTAATTATTAAAATTTTAAATTTAAAAATTTAAAAATTCACATACTAAATTTTAAAAATTTAATTATTAAAACTTAAATACCAAATTTTGAAAATTTAATTATTAAAATTTTAAATTTAAAAATTTAAAAATTTAAATACTAAATTTTAAAAATTTAATTATTAAAACTTTAAATTTTAAAGTTTAAAAATTTAAAAATTTAAATACTAAATTTTAAAAATTTAATTATTAAAACTTTAAATTTTAGAATTTAAAAACTTAAATTTTAAAATTTAAAAATTTAAAAACTAAATTTTAAAAATTTAATTACTAAACCTTTAAATTTTAAAAGTTAAAAATTTAAATACTAAATTTTAAAATTTAAAAATTTAAATTTCAAAATTTAAAAATTTAAATACTAAATTTTAAAAATTTTATTAATAAAACTCTAAATTTTAGAATATAAAAATTTAAATTTTAAAATTTAAAAATTAAATACTAAATTTTATAAATTTAATTACTAAACCTTTAAACTTTAAAATTTAAAAATTTAAATACTAAATTTAAAAATTTAAAACTTTAAATTTAAAAATTTAAAAATTTTAATACTAAATTTTAAAAATTTAATTACTAAACCTTTAAATATTAAAAGTTAAAAATTTAAATACTAAATTTTAAAATTTAAATATTTAAATACTAAATTTTAAAATTTAAAACTTTAAATTTAAAAATTTAAAAATTTAAATACTAAATTTTAAAAATTTAATTATTAAAATTTTAAATTTAAAAATT
Organism: Aethina tumida; assembly: GCF_024364675.1. Classification (NCBI taxonomy): domain Eukaryota; kingdom Metazoa; phylum Arthropoda; class Insecta; order Coleoptera; family Nitidulidae; genus Aethina; species Aethina tumida. The sequence continues at coordinate 24,430,112 of NC_065435.1, read as the reverse complement.
TAAATACTAAATTTTAAAAATTTAATTATTAAAACTTTAAATTTTAAAATTTAAAAATTTAAAAATTCAAATACTGAATTTTAAAAATTTAATTATTAAAATTTTAAATTTTAAATTTTAAATACTAAATTTTAAAAATTTAATTATTAAAATTTTAAATTTAAAAATTTAAAAATTCAAATACTAAATTTTAAAAATTTAATTATTAAAACTTTAAATTTTAAATTTTAAATACTAAATTTTAAAAATTTAATTACTAAACCTTTAAATTTTAAAAGTTAAAAATTTAAATAAGAAATTTTAAAAATTTAATTATTAAAACTTTAAATTTTAAAATTTAAAAATTTAAAAATTTAAATACTAAATTTTAAAAATTTAATTATTAAAACTTTAAATTATAAAATTTTAAATTTTAAATAGCAAATTTTAAAAATTTAATTATTAAAACTTAAATACCAAATTTTGAAAATTTAATTATTAAAATTTTAAATTTAAAAATTTAAAAATTTAAATACTAAATTTTAAAAATTTAATTATTAAAACTTTAAATTTTAAAGTTTAAAAATTTAAAAATTTAAATACTAAATTTTAAAAATTTAATTATTAAAACTTTAAATTTTAGAATTTAAAAACTTAAATTTTAAAATTTAAAAATTTAAAAACTAAATTTTAAAAATTTAATTACTAAACCTTTAAATTTTAAAAGTTAAAAATTTAAATACTAAATTTTAAAATTTAAAAATTTAAATTTCAAAATTTAAAAATTTAAATACTAAATTTTAAAAATTTTATTAATAAAACTCTAAATTTTAGAATATAAAAATTTAAATTTTAAAATTTAAAAATTAAATACTAAATTTTATAAATTTAATTACTAAACCTTTAAACTTTAAAATTTAAAAATTTAAATACTAAATTTAAAAATTTAAAACTTTAAATTTAAAAATTTAAAAATTTTAATACTAAATTTTAAAAATTTAATTACTAAACCTTTAAATATTAAAAGTTAAAAATTTAAATACTAAATTTTAAAATTTAAATATTTAAATACTAAATTTTAAAATTTAAAACTTTAAATTTAAAAATTTAAAAATTTAAATACTAAATTTTAAAAATTTAATTATTAAAATTTTAAATTTAAAAATTTAAATACTAAATTTTAAAAATTTAATTATTAAAACTTTAAATTTTAAAATTTAAAAATTTAAAAATTCAAATACTGAATTTTAAAAATTTAATTATTAAAATTTTAAATTTTAAATTTTAAATACTAAATTTTAAAAATTTAATTATTAAAATTTTAAATTTAAAAATTTAAAAATTCAAATACTAAATTTTAAAAATTTAATTATTAAAACTTTAAATTTTAAATTTTAAATACTAAATTTTAAAAATTTAATTACTAAACCTTTAAATTTTAAAAGTTAAAAATTTAAATAAGAAATTTTAAAAATTTAATTATTAAAACTTTAAATTTTAAAATTTAAAAATTTAAAAATTTAAATACTAAATTTTAAAAATTTAATTATTAAAACTTTAAATTATAAAATTTTAAATTTTAAATAGCAAATTTTAAAAATTTAATTATTAAAACTTTAAATTTTAGAATTTAAAAACTTAAATTTTAAAATATAAAAATTTAAATAATAAATTTTAAAAATTTAATTACTAAACCTTTAAATTTTAAAAGTTAAAAATTTAAATACTAAATTTTAAAATTTCAAAATTTAAATTTCAAAATTTAAAAATTTAAATACTAAATTTTAAAAATTTAATTATTAAAATTTTTAATTTAAAAATTTAAAAATTCAAATAATAAATTTTAAAAATTTAATTATTTAAACTTTAAATTTTAAATTTTAAATACTAAATTTTAAAAATTTAATTATTAAAATTTTAAATTTAAAAATTTAAAAATTCACATACTAAATTTTAAAAATTTAATTATTAAAACTTTAAATTTTAAAATTTAAAAATTTAAAAATTCAATTACTGAATTTTAAAAGTTTAATTATTAAAATTTTAAATTTTAAATTTTAAATACTAAATTTTAAAAATTTAATTATTAAAATTTTAAATTTAAAAATTTAAAAATTCAAATAATAAATTTTAAAAATTTAATTATTAAAACTTTAAATTTTAAATTTTAAATACTAAATTTTAAAAATTTAATTACTAAACCTTTAAATTTTAAAAGTTAAAAATTTAAATACGAAATTTTAAAAATTTAATTATTAAAACTTTAAATTTTAAAATTTAAAAATTTAAAAATTCAATTACTGAATTTTAAAAATTTAATTATTAAAATTTTAAATTTTAAATTTTAAATACTAAATTTTAAAAATTTAATTATTAAAATTTTAAATTTAAAAATTTAAAAATTCAAATAATAAATTTTAAAAATTTAATTATTAAAACTTTAAATTTTAAATTTTAAATACTAAATTTTAAAAATTTAATTACTAAACCTTTAAATTTTAAAAGTTAAAAATTTAAATACGAAATTTTAAAAATTTAATTATTAAAACTTTAAATTTTAAAATTTAAAAATTTAAAAATTTAAATACTAAATTTTAAAAATTTAATTATTAAAACTATAAATTATAAAATTTTAAATTTTAAATAGCAAATTTTAAAAATTTAATTATTAAAACTTTAAATTTTAGAATTTAAAAACTTAAATTTTAAAATATAAAAATTTAAATAATAAATTTTAAAAATTTAATTACTAAACCTTTAAATTTTAAAAGTTAAAAATTTAAATACTAAATTTTAAAATTTCAAAATTTAAATTTCAAAATTTAAAAATTTAAATACTAAATTTTAAAAATTTAATTATTAAAATTTTTAATTTAAAAATTTAAAAATTCAAATAATAAATTTTAAAAATTTAATTATTAAAACTTTAAATTTTAAATTTTAAATACTAAATTTTAAAAATTTAATTATTAAAATTTTAAATTTAAAAATTTAAAAATTCACATACTAAATTTTAAAAATTTAATTATTAAAACTTTAAATTTTAAAATTTAAAAATTTAAAAATTCAATTACTGAATTTTAAAAGTTTAATTATTAAAATTTTAAATTTTAAATTTTAAATACTAAATTTTAAAAATTTAATTATTAAAATTTTAAATTTAAAAATTTAAAAATTCAAATAATAAATTTTAAAAATTTAATTATTAAAACTTTAAATTTTAAATTTTAAATACTAAATTTTAAAAATTTAATTACTAAACCTTTAAATTTTAAAAGTTAAAAATTTAAATACGAAATTTTAAAAATTTAATTATTAAAACTTTAAATTTTAAAATTTAAAAATTTAAAAATTCAATTACTGAATTTTAAAAATTTAATTATTAAAATTTTAAATTTTAAATTTTAAATACTAAATTTTAAAAATTTAATTATTAAAATTTTAAATTTAAAAATTTAAAAATTCAAATAATAAATTTTAAAAATTTAATTATTAAAACTTTAAATTTTAAATTTTAAATACTAAATTTTAAAAATTTAATTACTAAACCTTTAAATTTTAAAAGTTAAAAATTTAAATACGAAATTTTAAAAATTTAATTATTAAAACTTTAAATTTTAAAATTTAAAAATTTAAAAATTCAAATACTGAATTTTAAAAATTTAATTATTAAAATTTTAAATTTTAAATTTTAAATACTAAATTTTAAAAATTTAATTATTAAAATTTTAAATTTAAAAATTTAAAAATTCACATACTAAATTTTAAAAATTTAATTATTAAAACTTTAAATTTTAAAATTTAAAAATTTAAAAATTTAAATACTAAATTTTAAAAATTTAATTATTAAAACTTTAAATTATAAAATTTTAAATTTTAAATACTAAATTTTAAAAATTTAATTATTAAAACTTTAAATTTTAGAATTTAAAAACTTAAATTTTAAAATTAAAAATTTAAATACTAAATTTTAAAAATTTAATTACTAAACCTTTAAATTTTAAAAGTTATAAATTTAAATACTAAATTTTAAAATTTCAAAATTTAAATTTCAAAATTTAAAAATTTAAATACTAAATTTTAAAAATTAAATTATTAAAACTCTAAATTTTAGATTTTAATAATTTAAATTTTAAAATTTAAAAATTAAATAGTAAATTTTAAAAATTTAATTATTAAAATTTTAAATTTAAAAATTTAAAAATTCACATACTAAATTTTAAAAATTTAATTATTAAAACTTTAAATTTTAGAATTTAAAAACTTAAATTTTAAAATTAAAAATTTAAATACTAAATTTTAAAAATTTAATTACTAAACCTTTAAATTTTAAAATTTAAAAATTTAAATATTAAATTTTAAAATTTAAAACTTTAAATTTAAAAATTTATAAATTTAAACACCAAATTTTGAAAATTTAATTATTAAAATGTTAAATTTAAAAATTTAAAAATTTAAATACTAAATTTTAAAAATTTAATTATTAAAACTTTAAATTTTAAAATTTAAAAATTTTAAAATTTAAATACTAAATTTTAAAAATATAATAATTAAAGCTTTAAATTTTAAAATTTAAATACTAAATTTTAAAAATTTAATTATTAAAACTTTAAATTTTAAAATTTAAAAATTTAAATACTGAATTTTAAAAATTTAATTATTAAAATTTTAAATTTTAAAATTTAAAAATTTAAAAATTCAAATACTGAATTTTAAAAATTTAATTATTAAAATTTTAAATTTTAAATTTTAAATACTAAATTTTAAAAATTTAATTATTAAAATTTTAAATTTAAAAATTTAAAAATTCAAATACTAAATTTTAAAAATTTAATTATTAAAACTTTAAATTTTAAATTTTAAATACTAAATTTTAAAAATTTAATTACTAAACCTTTAAATTTTAAAAGTTAAAAATTTAAATACGAAATTTTAAAAATTTAATTATTAAAACTTTAAATTTTAAAATTTAAAAATTTAAAAATTTAAATACTAAATTTTAAAAATTTAATTATTAAAACTTTAAATTATAAAATTTTAAATTTTAAATACTAAATTTTAAAAATTTAATTATTAAAACTTTAAATTTTAGAATTTAAAAACTTAAATTTTAAAATTTAAAAATTTAAATACTAAATTTTAAAAATTTAATTACTAAACCTTTAAATTTTAAAAGTTAAAAATTTAAATATTAAATTTTAAAATTTCAAAATTTAAATTTCAAAATTTAAAAATTTAAAAACTAAATTTTAAAAATTAAATTATTAAAACTCTAAATTTTAGATTTTAAAAATTTAAATTTTAAAATTTAAAAATTAAATACTAAATTTTAAAAATTTAATTACTAAACCTTTAAATTTTAAAATTTAAAAATTTAAATATTAAATTTTAAAATTTAAAACTATAAATTTAAAAATTTATAAATTTAGATACCAAATTTTGAAAATTTAATTATTAAAATTTTAAATTTAAAAATTTAAAAATTTAAATACTAAATTTTAAAAATTTAATTATTAAAACTTTAAATTTTAAAATTTAAAAATTTTAAAATTTAAATACTAAATTTTAAAAATATAATAATTAAAGCTTTAAATTTTAAAATTTAAATACTAAATTTTAAAATTTAATTATTAAAACTTTAAATTTTAAAATTTAAAAATTTAAATACTAAATTTTAAAAATTTAATTATTAAAACTTTAAATTATAAAATTTTAAATTTTAAATACTAAATTTTAAAAATTTAATTATTAAAACTTTAAATTTTAAAATTTAAAAATTTAAATTTTAAAATTTAAAAATTCAAATACTAAATTTTAAGAATTTAATTATTAAAACTTTAAATTTTAAAATTTAAAAATTTATATACTAAATTTTAAAAATTTAATTATTAAAACTTTAAGTTATAAAATTTTAAATTTTAAATACTAAATTTTAAAAATTTATTTATTAAAACTTTAAATTTTAAAATTTAAAAATTGAAATTTTAAAATTTTAAAATTTAAATACTAAATTTTAAAAATTTAAATATTAAAACTTTAAATTTTAAAATTTAAAAATTCAAATACTAAATTTTAAAAATTAAATTATAAAAACTTTAAATTTAAAAATTTAAAAATTTAAATACTAAATATTAAAAATTTAATTATTAAAACTTTAAATTATAAAATTTTAAATTTTAAATACTAAATTTTAAAAATTTAATTATTAAAACTTTAAATTTCAAAATTTAAAAATTTAAATTTAAAAATTTAAAAATTAAATACTAAATTTTAAAAATTTAATTATTAAAATTTTAAATTTAAAAATTTAAAAATTTAAATTTTAAATTTTAAAAATTTAATTATTAAAACTTTAAATTTTAAAATTTAAAAATTTAAATACTAAATTTTAAAAATTTTATTATTAAAACTTTAAATTTTAAAATTTAAAAATTTAAAAATTCAAATACTAAATTTTAAAAATTTAATTATTAAAACTTTAAATTTTGAAATTTAAATACTAAATTTTAAAAATTTAATTATTAAAACTTTAAATTTTAGAATTTAAAAACTTAAATTTTAAAATTTAAAAATTTAAATACTACATTTTAAAAATTTAATTACTAAACCTTTAAATTTTAAAAGTTAAAAATTTAAATACTAAATTTTAAAATTTCAAAATTTAAATTTCAAAATTTAAAAATTTAAATACTAAATTTTAAAAATTAAATTATTAAAACTCTAAATTTTAGATTTTAAAAATATAAATTTTAAAATTTAAAAATTAAATACTAAATTTTAAAAATTTAATTACTAAACCTTTAAATTTTAAAATTTAAAAATTTAAATATTAAATTTTAAAATTTAAAACTTTAAATTTAAAAATTTATAAATTTAAATACCAAATTTTGAAAATATAATTATTAAAATTCTAAATTTAAAAATTTAAAAATTTAAATACTAAATTTTAAAAATTTAATTATTAAAACTTTAAATTTTAAAATTTAAAAATTTAAAAATTTAAATACTAAATTTTAAAAATTTAATTATTAAAACTTTATATTATAAAATTTTAAATTTTAAATACTAAATTTTAAAAATTTAATTATTAAAACTTTAAATTTTAAAATTTAAAAATTTAAAAATTTAAATACTAAATTTTAAAAATTTAATTATTAAAACTTTAAATTTTAAAATTTAAAAATTTAAATTTTAAAATTTAAAAATTTAAATACTAAATTTTAAAATTTAAAACTTTAAATTTAAAAATTTAAAAATTTGAATACCAAATTTTGAAAATTTAATTATTAAAATTTTAAATTTAAAAATTAAAAAATTTAAATACTAAATTTTAAAAATTTAATTACTAAAACTTTATATTATAAAATTTTAAATTTTAAATACTAAATTTTAAAAATTTAATTATTAAAACTTTAAATTTTAGAATTTAAAAACTTAAATTTTAAAATTTAAAAATTTAAATACTAAATTTTAAAAATTTAATTACTAAACCTTTAAATTTTAAAAGTTAAAAATTTAAATACTAAATTTTAAAATTTAAAAATTTAAATCTAAAAATTTAAATACTAAATTTTAAAAATTAAATTATTAAAACTCTAAATTTTAGATTTTAAAAATTTAAATTTTAAAATTTAAAAATTAAATACTAAATTTTAAAAATTTAATTACTAAACCATTAAATTTTAAAATTTAAAAATTTAAATACTAAATTTTAAAATTTAAAACTTTAAATTTAAAAATTTAAAAATTTAAATACCAAATTTTAAAAATTTATTTATTAAAATTTTAAATTTAAAAATTTAAATATTTAAATACTAAATTTTAAAAATTTAATTATTAAAACTTTAAATTTTAAAATTTAAAAACTTTAAAATTTAAATACTAAATTTTAAAAATTTAATTATTAAAACTTTAAATTATAAAATTTTAAATTAAATACTAAATTTTAAAAATTTAATTAATAAAACTTTAAATTTTAAAATTTAAAAATTTAAATAATAAATTTTAAAAATTTAATTATTAAAACTTTAAATTATAAAATTTTAAATTTTAAATACCAAATTTTAAAAATTTAATTATTAAAACTTTAAATTTTAAAATTTAAAAATTTAAATTTTAAAATTTAAATATTTAAATACTAAATTTTAAAAATTTAAATATTAAAACTTTAAATTTTAAAATTTATAAATTCAAATACTAAATTTTAAAAATTTAATTATTAAAACTTTAAATTATAAAATTTTAAATTTTAAATACTAAATTTTAAAAATTTAATTATTAAAACTTTAAATTTTAGAATTTAAAAACTTAAATTTTAAAATTTAAAAATTTAAATACTAAATTTTAAAAATTTAAATATTAAATTTTAAAAATTAAATTATTAAAACTCTAAATTTTAAATTTTAAAAATTTAAATTTTAAAATTTAAAAATTAAATACTAAATTTTAAAAATTTAATTACTAAACCTTTAAATTTTAAAATTTAAAAATTTAAATATTAAATTTTAAAATTTAAAACTTTAAATTTAAAAATTTATAAATTTAAATACCAAATTTTGAAAATTTAATTATTAAAATTTTAAATTTAAAAATTTAAAAATTTAAATACTAAATTTTAAAAATTTAATTATTAAAACTTTAAATTTTAAAATTTAAAAATTTTAAAATTTAAATACTAAATTTTAAAAATATAATAATTAAAGCTTTTAATTTTAAAATTTAAATACTAAATTTTAAAAATTTAATTATTAAAACTTTAAATTTTAAAATTTAAAAATTTAAATACTAAATTTTAAAAATTTAATTATTAAAACTTTAAATTATAAAATTTTAAATTTTAAATACTAAATTTTAAAAATTTAATTATTAAAACTTTAAATTTTAAAATTTAAAAATTTAAATTTTAAAATTTAAAAATTCAAATACTAAATTTTAAAAATTTAATTATTAAAACTTTAAATTTTAAAATTTAAAAATTTAAATACTAAATTTTAAAAATTTAATTATTAAAACTTTAAGTTATAAAATTTTAAATTTTAAATACTAAATTTTAAAAATTTAATTATTAAAACTTTAAATTTTAAAATTTAAAAATTGAAATTTTAAAATTTTAAAATTTAAATACTAAATTTTAAAAATTTAAATATTAAAACTTTAAATTTTAAAATTTAAAAATTTAAATTTAAAAATTTAAAAATTAAATACTAAATTTTAAAAATTTAATTATTAAAATTTTAAATTTAAAAATTTAAAAATTTAAATATTAAATTTTAAAAATTTAATTATTAAAATTTAAATTTTAAAATTTAAAAATTTAAATACTAAATTTTAAAAATTTTATTATTAAAACTTTAAATTTTAAAATTTAAAAATTTAAAAATTCAAATACTAAATTTTAAAAATTTAATTACTAAACCTTTAAATTTTAAAAGTTAAAAAATTAAATACTAAATTTTAAAATTTAAAAATTTAAATTTCAAAATTTTAAAATTTAAATACTAAATTTTAAAAATTTAATTATTAAAACTCTAAATATTAGAATTTTAAAATTTAAATTTTAAAATTTAAAAATTAAATACTAAATTTTAAAAATTTAATTACTAAACCTTTAAATTTTAAAATTTAAAAATTTAAATACTAAATTTTAAAATTTAAAACTTTAAATTTAAAAATTTAAAAATTTAAATACCAAATTTTAAAAATTTAATTATTAAAATTTTAAATTTAAAAATTTAAATATTTTAATAATAAATTTTAAAAATTTAATTATTAAAATTTTAAATTATAAAATTTTAAATTAAATACTAAATTTTAAAAATTTAATTAATAAACCTTTAAATTTTAAAATTTAAAAATTTAAATACTAAATTTTAAAAATTTAATTATTAAAACTTTAAATTATAATATTTTAAATTTTAAATACTAAATTTTAAAAATTTAATTAATAAAACTTTAAATTTTAAAATTTAAAAATTTAAATACTAAATTTTAAAAATTTAATTATTAAAACTTTAAATTATAATATTTTAAATTTTAAATACTAAATTTTAAAAATTTAATTATTAAAACTTTAAATTTTAAAATTTAAAAATTTAAATTTTAAAATTTAAAAATTTAAATACTAAATTTTAAAATTTAAAACTTTAAATTTAAAAATTTAAAAATTTAAATACCAAATTTTGAAAATTTAATTATTAAAATTTTAAATTTAAAAATTAAAAAATTTAAATACTAAATTTTAAAAATTTAATTATTAAAACTTTATATTATAAAATTTTAAATTTTAAATGCTAAATTTTAAAAATTTAATTATTAATTTTAAAATTTAAATACTAAATTTTAAAAATTTAATTACTAAACCTTTAAATTTTAAAAGTTAAAAATTTAAATACTAAATTTTAAAATTTAAAAATTTAAATTTCAAAATTTAAAAATTTAAATACTAAATTTTAAAAATTAAATTATTAAAACTCTAAATTTTAGATTTTAAAAATTTAAATTTTAAAATTTAAAAATTAAATACTAAATTTTAAAAATTTAATTACTAAACCTTTAAATTTTAAAATTTAAAAATTTAAATACTAAATTTTAAAGTTTAAAACTTTAAATTTAAAAATTTAAAAATTTAAATACCAAATTTTAAAAATTTATTTATTAAAATTTTAAATTTAAAAATTTAAATATTCAAATACTAAATTTTAAAAATTTAATTATTAAAACTTTAAATTTTAAAATTTAAAAATTTTAAAATTTAAATACTAAATTTTAAAAATTTAATTATTAAAACTTTAAATTATAAAATTTTAAATTAAATACTAAATTTTAAAAATTTAATTAATAAAACTTTAAATTTTAAAATTTAAATATTTAAATAATAAATTTTAAAAATTTAATTATTAAAACTTTAAATTATAAAATTTTAAATTTTAAATACTAAATTTTAAAAATTTAATTATTAAAACTTTAAATTTTAAAATTTAAAAATTTAAATTTTAAAATTTAAATATTTAAATACTAAATTTTAAAAATTTAAATATTAAAACTTTAAATTTTAAAATTTATAAATTCAAATACTAAATTTTAAAAATTTAATTATTAAAACTTTAAATTATAAAATTTTAAATTTTAAATACTAAATTTTAAAAATTTAATTATTAAAACTTTATATTATAAAATTTTAAATTTTAAATGCTAAATTTTAAAAATTTAATTATTAAAACTTTAAATTTTAGAATTTAAAAACTTAAATTTTAAAATTTAAAAATTTAAATACTAAATTTTAAAAATTTAATTACTAAACCTTTAAATTTTAAAAGTTAAAAATTTAAATACTAAATTTTAAAATTTAAAAATTTAAATTTCAAAATTTAAAAATTTAAATACTAAATTTTAAAAATTAAATTATTAAAACTCTAAATTTTAGATTTTAAAAATTTAAATTTTAAAATTTAAAAATTAAATACTAAATTTTAAAAATTTAATTACTAAACTTTTAAATTTTAAAATTTAAAAATTTAAATACTAAATTTTAAAATTTAAAACTTTAAATTTAAAAATTTAAAAATTTAAATACCAAATTTTAAAAATTTATTTATTAAAATTTTAAATTTAAAAATTTAAATATTTAAATACTAAATTTTAAAAATTTAATTATTAAAACTTTAAATTTTAAAATTTAAAAATTTTAAAATTTAAATACTAAATTTTAAAAATTTAATTATTAAAACTTTAAATTATAAAATTTTAAATTAAATACTAAATTTTAAAAATTTAATTAATAAAACTTTAAATTTTAAAATTTAAAAATTTAAATAATTAATTTTAAAAATTTAATTATTAAAACTTTAAATTATAAAATTTTAAATTTTAAATACTAAATTTTAAAAATTTAATTATTAAAACTTTAAATTTTAAAATTTAAAAATATAAATTTTAAAATTTAAATATTTAAATACTAAATTTTAAAAATTTAAATATTAAAACTTTAAATTTTACAATTTATAAATTCAAATACTAAATTTTAAAAATTTAATTATTAAAACTTTAAATTATAATATTTTAAATTTTAAATACTAAATTTTAAAAATTTAATTATTAAAACTTTAAATTTTAGAATTTAAAAACTTAAATTTTAAAATTTAAAAATTTAAATACTAAATTTTAAAAATTTATATACTAAATTTTAAAAATTAAATTATTAAAACTCTAAATTTTAGATTTTAAAAATTTAAATTTTAAAATTTAAAAATTAAATACTAAATTTTAAAAATTTAATTACTAAACCTTTAAATTTTAAAATTTAAAAATTTAAATATTAAATTTTAAAACTTAAAACTTTAAATTTAAAAATTTATAAATTTAAATACCAAATTTTGAAAATTTAATTATTAAAATTTTAAATTTAAAAATTTAAATAATAAATTTTAAAAATTTAATTATTAAAACTTTAAATTATAAAATTTTAAATTTTAAATACTAAATTTTAAAAATTTTATTATTAAAACTTTAAATTTTAAAATTTAAAAATTTAAAAATTCAAATACTAAATTTTAAAAATTTAATTATTAAAATTTTAAATACTAAATTTTAAAAATTTTATTATTAAAAGTTTAAATTTTAAAATTTAAAAATTTAAAAATTCAAATACTAAATTTTAAAAATTTAATTACTAAACCTTTAAATTTTAAAATTTAAAAATTTAAATATTAAATTTTAAAATTTAAATATTTAAATACTAAATTTTAAAAATTTAAATATTAAAACTTTAAATTTTAAAATTTATAAATTCAAATACTAAATTTTAAAAATTTAATTATTAAAACTTTAAATTATAAAATTTTAAATTTTAAATACTAAATTTTAAAAATTTAATTATTAAAACTTTAAATTTTAGAATTTAAAAACTTAAATTTTAAAATTTAAAAATTTAAATACTAAATTTTAAAAATTTAAATATTAAATTTTAAAAATTAAATTATTAAAACTCTAAATTTTAAATTTTAAAAATTTAAATTTTAAAATTTAAAAATTAAATACTAAATTTTAAAAATTTAATTACTAAACCTTTAAATTTTAAAATTTAAAAATTTAAATATTAAATTTTAAAATTTAAAACTTTAAATTTAAAAATTTATAAATTTAAATACCAAATTTTGAAAATTTAATTATTAAAATTTTAAATTTAAAAATTTAAAAATTTAAATACTAAATTTTAAAAATTTAATTATTAAAACTTTAAATTTTAAAATTTAAAAATTTTAAAATTTAAATACTAAATTTTAAAAATATAATAATTAAAGCTTTTAATTTTAAAATTTAAATACTAAATTTTAAAAATTTAATTATTAAAACTTTAAATTTTAAAATTTAAAAATTTAAATACTAAATTTTAAAAATTTAATTATTAAAACTTTAAATTATAAAATTTTAAATTTTAAATACTAAATTTTAAAAATTTAATTATTAAAACTTTAAATTTTAAAATTTAAAAATTTAAATTTTAAAATTTAAAAATTCAAATACTAAATTTTAAAAATTTAATTATTAAAACTTTAAATTTTAAAATTTAAAAATTTAAATACTAAATTTTAAAAATTTAATTATTAAAACTTTAAGTTATAAAATTTTAAATTTTAAATACTAAATTTTAAAAATTTAATTATTAAAACTTTAAATTTTAAAATTTAAAAATTGAAATTTTAAAATTTTAAAATTTAAATACTAAATTTTAAAAATTTAAATATTAAAACTTTAAATTTTAAAATTTAAAAATTTAAATTTAAAAATTTAAAAATTAAATACTAAATTTTAAAAATTTAATTATTAAAATTTTAAATTTAAAAATTTAAAAATTTAAATATTAAATTTTAAAAATTTAATTATTAAAATTTAAATTTTAAAATTTAAAAATTTAAATACTAAATTTTAAAAATTTTATTATTAAAACTTTAAATTTTAAAATTTAAAAATTTAAAAATTCAAATACTAAATTTTAAAAATTTAATTACTAAACCTTTAAATTTTAAAAGTTAAAAAATTAAATACTAAATTTTAAAATTTAAAAATTTAAATTTCAAAATTTTAAAATTTAAATACTAAATTTTAAAAATTTAATTATTAAAACTCTAAATATTAGAATTTTAAAATTTAAATTTTAAAATTTAAAAATTAAATACTAAATTTTAAAAATTTAATTACTAAACCTTTAAATTTTAAAATTTAAAAATTTAAATACTAAATTTTAAAATTTAAAACTTTAAATTTAAAAATTTAAAAATTTAAATACCAAATTTTAAAAATTTAATTATTAAAATTTTAAATTTAAAAATTTAAATATTTTAATAATAAATTTTAAAAATTTAATTATTAAAATTTTAAATTATAAAATTTTAAATTAAATACTAAATTTTAAAAATTTAATTAATAAACCTTTAAATTTTAAAATTTAAAAATTTAAATACTAAATTTTAAAAATTTAATTATTAAAACTTTAAATTATAATATTTTAAATTTTAAATACTAAATTTTAAAAATTTAATTAATAAAACTTTAAATTTTAAAATTTAAAAATTTAAATACTAAATTTTAAAAATTTAATTATTAAAACTTTAAATTATAATATTTTAAATTTTAAATACTAAATTTTAAAAATTTAATTATTAAAACTTTAAATTTTAAAATTTAAAAATTTAAATTTTAAAATTTAAAAATTTAAATACTAAATTTTAAAATTTAAAACTTTAAATTTAAAAATTTAAAAATTTAAATACCAAATTTTGAAAATTTAATTATTAAAATTTTAAATTTAAAAATTAAAAAATTTAAATACTAAATTTTAAAAATTTAATTATTAAAACTTTATATTATAAAATTTTAAATTTTAAATGCTAAATTTTAAAAATTTAATTATTAATTTTAAAATTTAAATACTAAATTTTAAAAATTTAATTACTAAACCTTTAAATTTTAAAAGTTAAAAATTTAAATACTAAATTTTAAAATTTAAAAATTTAAATTTCAAAATTTAAAAATTTAAATACTAAATTTTAAAAATTAAATTATTAAAACTCTAAATTTTAGATTTTAAAAATTTAAATTTTAAAATTTAAAAATTAAATACTAAATTTTAAAAATTTAATTACTAAACCTTTAAATTTTAAAATTTAAAAATTTAAATACTAAATTTTAAAGTTTAAAACTTTAAATTTAAAAATTTAAAAATTTAAATACCAAATTTTAAAAATTTATTTATTAAAATTTTAAATTTAAAAATTTAAATATTCAAATACTAAATTTTAAAAATTTAATTATTAAAACTTTAAATTTTAAAATTTAAAAATTTTAAAATTTAAATACTAAATTTTAAAAATTTAATTATTAAAACTTTAAATTATAAAATTTTAAATTAAATACTAAATTTTAAAAATTTAATTAATAAAACTTTAAATTTTAAAATTTAAATATTTAAATAATAAATTTTAAAAATTTAATTATTAAAACTTTAAATTATAAAATTTTAAATTTTAAATACTAAATTTTAAAAATTTAATTATTAAAACTTTAAATTTTAAAATTTAAAAATTTAAATTTTAAAATTTTTAAATTCAAATACTAAATTTTAAAAATTTAATTATTAAAACTTTAAATTATAAAATTTTAAATTTTAAATACTAAATTTTAAAAATTTAATTATTAAAACTTTATATTATAAAATTTTAAATTTTAAATGCTAAATTTTAAAAATTTAATTATTAAAACTTTAAATTTTAGAATTTAAAAACTTAAATTTTAAAATTTAAAAATTTAAATACTAAATTTTAAAAATTTAATTACTAAACCTTTAAATTTTAAAAGTTAAAAATTTAAATACTAAATTTTAAAATTTAAAAATTTAAATTTCAAAATTTAAAAATTTAAATACTAAATTTTAAAAATTAAATTATTAAAACTCTAAATTTTAGATTTTAAAAATTTAAATTTTAAAATTTAAAAATTAAATACTAAATTTTAAAAATTTAATTACTAAACTTTTAAATTTTAAAATTTAAAAATTTAAATACTAAATTTTAAAATTTAAAACTTTAAATTTAAAAATTTAAAAATTTAAATACCAAATTTTAAAAATTTATTTATTAAAATTTTAAATTTAAAAATTTAAATATTTAAATACTAAATTTTAAAAATTTAATTATTAAAACTTTAAATTTTAAAATTTAAAAATTTTAAAATTTAAATACTAAATTTTAAAAATTTAATTATTAAAACTTTAAATTATAAAATTTTAAATTAAATACTAAATTTTAAAAATTTAATTAATAAAACTTTAAATTTTAAAATTTAAAAATTTAAATAATTAATTTTAAAAATTTAATTATTAAAACTTTAAATTATAAAATTTTAAATTTTAAATACTAAATTTTAAAAATTTAATTATTAAAACTTTAAATTTTAAAATTTAAAAATATAAATTTTAAAATTTAAATATTTAAATACTAAATTTTAAAAATTTAATTATTAAAACTTTAAATTTTAGAATTTAAAAACTTAAATTTTAAAATTTAAAAATTTAAATACTAAATTTTAAAAATTTATATACTAAATTTTAAAAATTAAATTATTAAAACTCTAAATTTTAGATTTTAAAAATTTAAATTTTAAAATTTAAAAATTAAATACTAAATTTTAAAAATTTAATTACTAAACCTTTAAATTTTAAAATTTAAAAATTTAAATATTAAATTTTAAAACTTAAAACTTTAAATTTAAAAATTTATAAATTTAAATACCAAATTTTGAAAATTTAATTATTAAAATTTTAAATTTAAAAATTTAAATAATAAATTTTAAAAATTTAATTATTAAAACTTTAAATTATAAAATTTTAAATTTTAAATACTAAATTTTAAAAATTTTATTATTAAAACTTTAAATTTTAAAATTTAAAAATTTAAAAATTCAAATACTAAATTTTAAAAATTTAATTATTAAAATTTTAAATACTAAATTTTAAAAATTTTATTATTAAAAGTTTAAATTTTAAAATTTAAAAATTTAAAAATTCAAATACTAAATTTTAAAAATTTAATTACTAAACCTTTAAATTTTAAAAGTTAAAAATTTAAATACTAAATTTTAAAATTTAAAAATTTAAATTTCAAAATTTTAAAATTTAAATACTAAATTTTAAAAATTTAATTATTAAAACTCTAAATTTTAGAATTTTAAAATTTAAATTTTAAAATTTAAAAATTAAATACTAAATTTTAAAAATTTAATTACTAAACCTTTAAATTTTAAAATTTAAAAATTTAAATACTAAATTTTAAAATTTAAAACTTTAAATTTAAAAATTTAAAAATTTAAATACCAAATTTTAAAAATTTAATTATTAAAATTTTAAATTTAAAAATTTAAATATTTAAATAATAAATTTTAAAAATTTAATTATTAAAACTTTAAATTATAAAATTTTAAATTAAATACTAAATTTTAAAAATTTAATTAATAAAACTTTAAATTTTAAAATTTAAAAATTTAAATACTAAATTTTAAAAATTTAATTATTAAAACTTTAAATTATAATATTTTAAATTTTAAATACTAAATTTTAAAAATTTAATTAATGAAACTTTAAATTTTAAAATTTAAAAATTTAAATACTAAATTTTAAAAATTTAATTATTAAAACTTTAAATTATAATATTTTAAATTTTAAATACTAAATTTTAAAAATTTAATTATTAAAACTTTAAATTTTAAAATTTAAAAATTTAAATTTTATAATTTAAAAATTTAAATACTAAATTTTAAAATTTAAAACTTTAAATTTAAAAATTTAAAAATTTAAATACCAAATTTTGAAAATTTAATTATTAAAATTTTAAATTTAAAAATTAAAAAATTTAAATACTAAATTTTAAAAATTTAATTATTAAAACTTTATATTATAAAATTTTAAATTTTAAATGCTAAATTTTAAAAATTTAATTATTAAAACTTTAAATTTTAGAATTTAAAAACTTAAATTTTAAAATTTAAAAATTTAAATACTAAATTTTAAAAATTTAATTACTAAACCTTTAAATTTTAAAAGTTAAAAATTTAAATACTAAATTTTAAAATTTAAAAATTTAAATTTCAAAATTTAAAAATTTAAATACTAAATTTTAAAAATTAAATTATTAAAACTCTAAATTTTAGATTTTAAAAATTTAAATTTTAAAATTTAAAAATTAAATACTAAATTTTAAAAATTTAATTACTAAACCTTTAAATTTTAAAATTTAAAAATTTAAATATTAAATTTTAAAACTTAAAACTTTAAATTTAAAAATTTATAAATTTAAATACCAAATTTTGAAAATTTAATTATTAAAATTTTAAATTTAAAAATTTAAAAATTTAAATACTAAATTTTGAAAATTTAATTATTAAAATTTTAAATTTAAAAATTTAAAAATTTAAATACTAAATTTTAAAAATTTAAATATTAAAACTTTAAATTTTAAAATTTAAAAATTCAAATACTAAATTTTAAAAATTAAATTATAAAAACTTTAAATTTATAAATTTAAAAATTTAAATACTAAATTTTAAAAATTTAATTATTAAAACTTTAAATTTTAAAATTTAAAAATTTAAATTTAAAAATTTAAAAATTAAATACTAAATTTTAAAAATTTAATTATTAAAATTTTAAATTTAAAAATTTAAAAATTTAAATATTAAATTTTAAAAATTTAATTATTAAAACTTTAAATTTTAAAATTTAAAAATTTAAATACTAAATTTTAAAAATTTTATTATTAAAACTTTAAATTTTAAAATTTAAAAATTTAAAAATTCAAATACTAAATTTGAAAAATTTAATTATTAAAACTTTAAATTTTAAAATTTAAATACTAAATTTTAAAAATTTAATTATTAAAACTTTAAATTTTAGAATTTAAAAACTTAAATTTTAAAATTTAAAAATTTAAATACTAAATTTTAAAAATTTAATTACCAAACCTTTAAATTTTAAAAGTTAAAAATTTAAATACTAAATTTTAAAATTTCAAAATTTAAATTTCAAAATTTAAAAATTTAAATACTAAATTTTAAAAATTAAATTATTAAAACTCTAAATTTTATATTTTAAAAATTTAAATTTTAAAATTTAAAAATTAAATACTAAATTTTAAAAATTTAATTACTAAACCTTTAAATTTTAAAATTTAAAAATTTAAATATTAAATTTTAAAATTTAAAACTTTAAATTTAAAAATTTATAAATTTAAATACCAAATTTTGAAAATTTAATTATTAAAATTTTAAATTTAAAAATTTAAAAATTTAAATACTAAATTTTAAAAATTTAATTATTAAAACTTTAAATTTTAAAATTTAAAAATTTAAATTTAAAAATTTAAAAATTAAATACTAAATTTTAAAAATTTAATTATTAAAATTTTAAATTTAAAAATTTAAAAATTTAAATATTAAATTTTAAAAATTTAATTATTAAAACTTTAAATTTTAAAATTTAAAAATTTAAATACTAAATTTTAAAAATTTTATTATTAAAACTTTAAATTTTAAAATTTAAAAATTTAAAAATTCAAATACTAAATTTGAAAAATTTAATTATTAAAACTTTAAATTTTAAAATTTAAATACTAAATTTTAAAAATTTAATTATTAAAACTTTAAATTTTAGAATTTAAAAACTTAAATTTTAAAATTTAAAAATTTAAATACTAAATTTTAAAAATTTAATTACCAAACCTTTAAATTTTAAAAGTTAAAAATTTAAATACTAAATTTTAAAATTTCAAAATTTAAATTTCAAAATTTAAAAATTTAAATACTAAATTTTAAAAATTAAATTATTAAAACTCTAAATTTTATATTTTAAAAATTTAAATTTTAAAATTTAAAAATTAAATACTAAATTTTAAAAATTTAATTACTAAACCTTTAAATTTTAAAATTTAAAAATTTAAATATTAAATTTTAAAATTTAAAACTTTAAATTTAAAAATTTATAAATTTAAATACCAAATTTTGAAAATTTAATTATTAAAATTTTAAATTTAAAAATTTAAAAATTTAAATACTAAATTTTAAAAATTTAATTATTAAAACTTTAAATTTTAAAATTTAAAAATTTAAAAATTTAAATACTAAATTTTAAAAATTTAATTATTAAAACTTTAAATTATAAAATTTTAAATTAAATACTAAATTTTAAAAATTTAATTAATAAAACTTTAAATTTTAAAATTTAAAAATTTAAAAACTAAATTTTAAAAATTTAATTATTAAAACTTTAAATTATAAAATTTTAAATTTTAAATACTAAATTTTAAAAATTTAATTATTAAAACTTTAAATTTTAAAATTTAAAAATTTAAATTTTAAAATTTAAAAATTTAAATACTAAATTTTAAAATTTAAAAATTTAAATTTCAAAATTTAAAAATTTAAATACTAAATTTTAAAAATTAAATTATTAAAACTCTAAATTTTAGATTTTAAAAATTTAAATTTTAAAATTTAAAAATTAAATACTAAATTTTAAAAATTTAATTACTAAACCTTTAAATTTTAAAATTTAAAAATTTAAATACTAAATTTTAAAGTTTAAAACTTTAAATTTAAAAATTTAAAAATTTAAATACCAAATTTTAAAAATTTATTTATTAAAATTTTAAATTTAAAAATTTAAATATTCAAATACTAAATTTTAAAAATTTAATTATTAAAACTTTAAATTTTAAAATTTAAAAATTTTAAAATTTAAATACTAAATTTTAAAAATTTAATTATTAAAACTTTAAATTATAAAATTTTAAATTAAATACTAAATTTTAAAAATTTAATTAATAAAACTTTAAATTTTAAAATTTAAATATTTAAATAATAAATTTTAAAAATTTAATTATTAAAACTTTAAATTATAAAATTTTAAATTTTAAATACTAAATTTTAAAAATTTAATTATTAAAACTTTAAATTTTAAAATTTAAAAATTTAAATTTTAAAATTTAAATATTTAAATACTAAATTTTAAAAATTTAAATATTAAAACTTTAAATTTTAAAATTTATAAATTCAAATACTAAATTTTAAAAATTTAATTATTAAAACTTTAAATTATAAAATTTTAAATTTTAAATACTAAATTTTAAAAATTTAATTATTAAAACTTTATATTATAAAATTTTAAATTTTAAATGCTAAATTTTAAAAATTTAATTATTAAAACTTTAAATTTTAGAATTTAAAAACTTAAATTTTAAAATTTAAAAATTTAAATACTAAATTTTAAAAATTTAATTACTAAACCTTTAAATTTTAAAAGTTAAAAATTTAAATACTAAATTTTAAAATTTAAAAATTTAAATTTCAAAATTTAAAAATTTAAATACTAAATTTTAAAAATTAAATTATTAAAACTCTAAATTTTAGATTTTAAAAATTTAAATTTTAAAATTTAAAAATTAAATACTAAATTTTAAAAATTTAATTACTAAACTTTTAAATTTTAAAATTTAAAAATTTAAATACTAAATTTTAAAATTTAAAACTTTAAATTTAAAAATTTAAAAATTTAAATACCAAATTTTAAAAATTTATTTATTAAAATTTTAAATTTAAAAATTTAAATATTTAAATACTAAATTTTAAAAATTTAATTATTAAAACTTTAAATTTTAAAATTTAAAAATTTTAAAATTTAAATACTAAATTTTAAAAATTTAATTATTAAAACTTTAAATTATAAAATTTTAAATTAAATACTAAATTTTAAAAATTTAATTAATAAAACTTTAAATTTTAAAATTTAAAAATTTAAATAATTAATTTTAAAAATTTAATTATTAAAACTTTAAATTATAAAATTTTAAATTTTAAATACTAAATTTTAAAAATTTAATTATTAAAACTTTAAATTTTAAAATTTAAAAATATAAATTTTAAAATTTAAATATTTAAATACTAAATTTTAAAAATTTAAATATTAAAACTTTAAATTTTACAATTTATAAATTCAAATACTAAATTTTAAAAATTTAATTATTAAAACTTTAAATTATAATATTTTAAATTTTAAATACTAAATTTTAAAAATTTAATTATTAAAACTTTAAATTTTAGAATTTAAAAACTTAAATTTTAAAATTTAAAAATTTAAATACTAAATTTTAAAAATTTATATACTAAATTTTAAAAATTAAATTATTAAAACTCTAAATTTTAGATTTTAAAAATTTAAATTTTAAAATTTAAAAATTAAATACTAAATTTTAAAAATTTAATTACTAAACCTTTAAATTTTAAAATTTAAAAATTTAAATATTAAATTTTAAAACTTAAAACTTTAAATTTAAAAATTTATAAATTTAAATACCAAATTTTGAAAATTTAATTATTAAAATTTTAAATTTAAAAATTTAAATAATAAATTTTAAAAATTTAATTATTAAAACTTTAAATTATAAAATTTTAAATTTTAAATACTAAATTTTAAAAATTTTATTATTAAAACTTTAAATTTTAAAATTTAAAAATTTAAAAATTCAAATACTAAATTTTAAAAATTTAATTATTAAAATTTTAAATACTAAATTTTAAAAATTTTATTATTAAAAGTTTAAATTTTAAAATTTAAAAATTTAAAAATTCAAATACTAAATTTTAAAAATTTAATTACTAAACCTTTAAATTTTAAAATTTAAAAATTTAAATATTAAATTTTAAAATTTAAATATTTAAATACTAAATTTTAAAAATTTAAATATTAAAACTTTAAATTTTAAAATTTATAAATTCAAATACTAAATTTTAAAAATTTAATTATTAAAACTTTAAATTATAAAATTTTAAATTTTAAATACTAAATTTTAAAAATTTAATTATTAAAACTTTAAATTTTAGAATTTAAAAACTTAAATTTTAAAATTTAAAAATTTAAATACTAAATTTTAAAAATTTAAATATTAAATTTTAAAAATTAAATTATTAAAACTCTAAATTTTAAATTTTAAAAATTTAAATTTTAAAATTTAAAAATTAAATACTAAATTTTAAAAATTTAATTACTAAACCTTTAAATTTTAAAATTTAAAAATTTAAATATTAAATTTTAAAATTTAAAACTTTAAATTTAAAAATTTATAAATTTAAATACCAAATTTTGAAAATTTAATTATTAAAATTTTAAATTTAAAAATTTAAAAATTTAAATACTAAATTTTAAAAATTTAATTATTAAAACTTTAAATTTTAAAATTTAAAAATTTTAAAATTTAAATACTAAATTTTAAAAATATAATAATTAAAGCTTTTAATTTTAAAATTTAAATACTAAATTTTAAAAATTTAATTATTAAAACTTTAAATTTTAAAATTTAAAAATTTAAATACTAAATTTTAAAAATTTAATTATTAAAACTTTAAATTATAAAATTTTAAATTTTAAATACTAAATTTTAAAAATTTAATTATTAAAACTTTAAATTTTAAAATTTAAAAATTTAAATTTTAAAATTTAAAAATTCAAATACTAAATTTTAAAAATTTAATTATTAAAACTTTAAATTTTAAAATTTAAAAATTTAAATACTAAATTTTAAAAATTTAATTATTAAAACTTTAAGTTATAAAATTTTAAATTTTAAATACTAAATTTTAAAAATTTAATTATTAAAACTTTAAATTTTAAAATTTAAAAATTGAAATTTTAAAATTTTAAAATTTAAATACTAAATTTTAAAAATTTAAATATTAAAACTTTAAATTTTAAAATTTAAAAATTTAAATTTAAAAATTTAAAAATTAAATACTAAATTTTAAAAATTTAATTATTAAAATTTTAAATTTAAAAATTTAAAAATTTAAATATTAAATTTTAAAAATTTAATTATTAAAATTTAAATTTTAAAATTTAAAAATTTAAATACTAAATTTTAAAAATTTTATTATTAAAACTTTAAATTTTAAAATTTAAAAATTTAAAAATTCAAATACTAAATTTTAAAAATTTAATTACTAAACCTTTAAATTTTAAAAGTTAAAAAATTAAATACTAAATTTTAAAATTTAAAAATTTAAATTTCAAAATTTTAAAATTTAAATACTAAATTTTAAAAATTTAATTATTAAAACTCTAAATATTAGAATTTTAAAATTTAAATTTTAAAATTTAAAAATTAAATACTAAATTTTAAAAATTTAATTACTAAACCTTTAAATTTTAAAATTTAAAAATTTAAATACTAAATTTTAAAATTTAAAACTTTAAATTTAAAAATTTAAAAATTTAAATACCAAATTTTAAAAATTTAATTATTAAAATTTTAAATTTAAAAATTTAAATATTTTAATAATAAATTTTAAAAATTTAATTATTAAAATTTTAAATTATAAAATTTTAAATTAAATACTAAATTTTAAAAATTTAATTAATAAACCTTTAAATTTTAAAATTTAAAAATTTAAATACTAAATTTTAAAAATTTAATTATTAAAACTTTAAATTATAATATTTTAAATTTTAAATACTAAATTTTAAAAATTTAATTAATAAAACTTTAAATTTTAAAATTTAAAAATTTAAATACTAAATTTTAAAAATTTAATTATTAAAACTTTAAATTATAATATTTTAAATTTTAAATACTAAATTTTAAAAATTTAATTATTAAAACTTTAAATTTTAAAATTTAAAAATTTAAATTTTAAAATTTAAAAATTTAAATACTAAATTTTAAAATTTAAAACTTTAAATTTAAAAATTTAAAAATTTAAATACCAAATTTTGAAAATTTAATTATTAAAATTTTAAATTTAAAAATTAAAAAATTTAAATACTAAATTTTAAAAATTTAATTATTAAAACTTTATATTATAAAATTTTAAATTTTAAATGCTAAATTTTAAAAATTTAATTATTAATTTTAAAATTTAAATACTAAATTTTAAAAATTTAATTACTAAACCTTTAAATTTTAAAAGTTAAAAATTTAAATACTAAATTTTAAAATTTAAAAATTTAAATTTCAAAATTTAAAAATTTAAATACTAAATTTTAAAAATTAAATTATTAAAACTCTAAATTTTAGATTTTAAAAATTTAAATTTTAAAATTTAAAAATTAAATACTAAATTTTAAAAATTTAATTACTAAACCTTTAAATTTTAAAATTTAAAAATTTAAATACTAAATTTTAAAGTTTAAAACTTTAAATTTAAAAATTTAAAAATTTAAATACCAAATTTTAAAAATTTAATTACTAAACCTTTAAATTTTAAAAGTTAAAAATTTAAATACTAAATTTTAAAATTTAATTATTAAAACTTTAAATTATAAAATTTTAAATTAAATACTAAATTTTAAAAATTTAATTAATAAAACTTTAAATTTTAAAATTTAAATATTTAAATAATAAATTTTAAAAATTTAATTATTAAAACTTTAAATTATAAAATTTTAAATTTTAAATACTAAATTTTAAAAATTTAATTATTAAAACTTTAAATTTTAAAATTTAAAAATTTAAATTTTAAAATTTTTAAATTCAAATACTAAATTTTAAAAATTTAATTATTAAAACTTTAAATTATAAAATTTTAAATTTTAAATACTAAATTTTAAAAATTTAATTATTAAAACTTTATATTATAAAATTTTAAATTTTAAATGCTAAATTTTAAAAATTTAATTATTAAAACTTTAAATTTTAGAATTTAAAAACTTAAATTTTAAAATTTAAAAATTTAAATACTAAATTTTAAAAATTTAATTACTAAACCTTTAAATTTTAAAAGTTAAAAATTTAAATACTAAATTTTAAAATTTAAAAATTTAAATTTCAAAATTTAAAAATTTAAATACTAAATTTTAAAAATTAAATTATTAAAACTCTAAATTTTAGATTTTAAAAATTTAAATTTTAAAATTTAAAAATTAAATACTAAATTTTAAAAATTTAATTACTAAACTTTTAAATTTTAAAATTTAAAAATTTAAATACTAAATTTTAAAATTTAAAACTTTAAATTTAAAAATTTAAAAATTTAAATACCAAATTTTAAAAATTTATTTATTAAAATTTTAAATTTAAAAATTTAAATATTTAAATACTAAATTTTAAAAATTTAATTATTAAAACTTTAAATTTTAAAATTTAAAAATTTTAAAATTTAAATACTAAATTTTAAAAATTTAATTATTAAAACTTTAAATTATAAAATTTTAAATTAAATACTAAATTTTAAAAATTTAATTAATAAAACTTTAAATTTTAAAATTTAAAAATTTAAATAATTAATTTTAAAAATTTAATTATTAAAACTTTAAATTATAAAATTTTAAATTTTAAATACTAAATTTTAAAAATTTAATTATTAAAACTTTAAATTTTAAAATTTAAAAATATAAATTTTAAAATTTAAATATTTAAATACTAAATTTTAAAAATTTAATTATTAAAACTTTAAATTTTAGAATTTAAAAACTTAAATTTTAAAATTTAAAAATTTAAATACTAAATTTTAAAAATTTATATACTAAATTTTAAAAATTAAATTATTAAAACTCTAAATTTTAGATTTTAAAAATTTAAATTTTAAAATTTAAAAATTAAATACTAAATTTTAAAAATTTAATTACTAAACCTTTAAATTTTAAAATTTAAAAATTTAAATATTAAATTTTAAAACTTAAAACTTTAAATTTAAAAATTTATAAATTTAAATACCAAATTTTGAAAATTTAATTATTAAAATTTTAAATTTAAAAATTTAAATAATAAATTTTAAAAATTTAATTATTAAAACTTTAAATTATAAAATTTTAAATTTTAAATACTAAATTTTAAAAATTTTATTATTAAAACTTTAAATTTTAAAATTTAAAAATTTAAAAATTCAAATACTAAATTTTAAAAATTTAATTATTAAAATTTTAAATACTAAATTTTAAAAATTTTATTATTAAAAGTTTAAATTTTAAAATTTAAAAATTTAAAAATTCAAATACTAAATTTTAAAAATTTAATTACTAAACCTTTAAATTTTAAAAGTTAAAAATTTAAATACTAAATTTTAAAATTTAAAAATTTAAATTTCAAAATTTTAAAATTTAAATACTAAATTTTAAAAATTTAATTATTAAAACTCTAAATTTTAGAATTTTAAAATTTAAATTTTAAAATTTAAAAATTAAATACTAAATTTTAAAAATTTAATTACTAAACCTTTAAATTTTAAAATTTAAAAATTTAAATACTAAATTTTAAAATTTAAAACATTAAATTTAAAAATTTAAAAATTTAAATACCAAATTTTAAAAATTTAATTATTAAAATTTTAAATTTAAAAATTTAAATATTTAAATAATAAATTTTAAAAATTTAATTATTAAAACTTTAAATTATAAAATTTTAAATTAAATACTAAATTTTAAAAATTTAATTAATAAAACTTTAAATTTTAAAATTTAAAAATTTAAATACTAAATTTTAAAAATTTAATTATTAAAACTTTAAATTATAATATTTTAAATTTTAAATACTAAATTTTAAAAATTTAATTAATGAAACTTTAAATTTTAAAATTTAAAAATTTAAATACTAAATTTTAAAAATTTAATTATTAAAACTTTAAATTATAATATTTTAAATTTTAAATACTAAATTTTAAAAATTTAATTATTAAAACTTTAAATTTTAAAATTTAAAAATTTAAATTTTATAATTTAAAAATTTAAATACTAAATTTTAAAATTTAAAACTTTAAATTTAAAAATTTAAAAATTTAAATACCAAATTTTGAAAATTTAATTATTAAAATTTTAAATTTAAAAATTAAAAAATTTAAATACTAAATTTTAAAAATTTAATTATTAAAACTTTATATTATAAAATTTTAAATTTTAAATGCTAAATTTTAAAAATTTAATTATTAAAACTTTAAATTTTAGAATTTAAAAACTTAAATTTTAAAATTTAAAAATTTAAATACTAAATTTTAAAAATTTAATTACTAAACCTTTAAATTTTAAAAGTTAAAAATTTAAATACTAAATTTTAAAATTTAAAAATTTAAATTTCAAAATTTAAAAATTTAAATACTAAATTTTAAAAATTAAATTATTAAAACTCTAAATTTTAGATTTTAAAAATTTAAATTTTAAAATTTAAAAATTAAATACTAAATTTTAAAAATTTAATTACTAAACCTTTAAATTTTAAAATTTAAAAATTTAAATATTAAATTTTAAAACTTAAAACTTTAAATTTAAAAATTTATAAATTTAAATACCAAATTTTGAAAATTTAATTATTAAAATTTTAAATTTAAAAATTTAAAAATTTAAATACTAAATTTTGAAAATTTAATTATTAAAATTTTAAATTTAAAAATTTAAAAATTTAAATACTAAATTTTAAAAATTTAAATATTAAAACTTTAAATTTTAAAATTTAAAAATTCAAATACTAAATTTTAAAAATTAAATTATAAAAACTTTAAATTTATAAATTTAAAAATTTAAATACTAAATTTTAAAAATTTAATTATTAAAACTTTAAATTTTAAAATTTAAAAATTTAAATTTAAAAATTTAAAAATTAAATACTAAATTTTAAAAATTTAATTATTAAAATTTTAAATTTAAAAATTTAAAAATTTAAATATTAAATTTTAAAAATTTAATTATTAAAACTTTAAATTTTAAAATTTAAAAATTTAAATACTAAATTTTAAAAATTTTATTATTAAAACTTTAAATTTTAAAATTTAAAAATTTAAAAATTCAAATACTAAATTTGAAAAATTTAATTATTAAAACTTTAAATTTTAAAATTTAAATACTAAATTTTAAAAATTTAATTATTAAAACTTTAAATTTTAGAATTTAAAAACTTAAATTTTAAAATTTAAAAATTTAAATACTAAATTTTAAAAATTTAATTACCAAACCTTTAAATTTTAAAAGTTAAAAATTTAAATACTAAATTTTAAAATTTCAAAATTTAAATTTCAAAATTTAAAAATTTAAATACTAAATTTTAAAAATTAAATTATTAAAACTCTAAATTTTATATTTTAAAAATTTAAATTTTAAAATTTAAAAATTAAATACTAAATTTTAAAAATTTAATTACTAAACCTTTAAATTTTAAAATTTAAAAATTTAAATATTAAATTTTAAAATTTAAAACTTTAAATTTAAAAATTTATAAATTTAAATACCAAATTTTGAAAATTTAATTATTAAAATTTTAAATTTAAAAATTTAAAAATTTAAATACTAAATTTTAAAAATTTAATTATTAAAACTTTAAATTTTAAAATTTAAAAATTTATATTTAAAAATTTAAAAATTAAATACTAAATTTTAAAAATTTAATTATTAAAATTTTAAATTTAAAAATTTAAAAATTTAAATATTAAATTTTAAAAATTTAATTATTAAAACTTTAAATTTTAAAATTTAAAAATTTAAATACTAAATTTTAAAAATTTTATTATTAAAACTTTAAATTTTAAAATTTAAAAATTTAAAAATTCAAATACTAAATTTGAAAAATTTAATTATTAAAACTTTAAATTTTAAAATTTAAATACTAAATTTTAAAAATTTAATTATTAAAACTTTAAATTTTAGAATTTAAAAACTTAAATTTTAAAATTTAAAAATTTAAATACTAAATTTTAAAAATTTAATTACCAAACCTTTAAATTTTAAAAGTTAAAAATTTAAATACTAAATTTTAAAATTTCAAAATTTAAATTTCAAAATTTAAAAATTTAAATACTAAATTTTAAAAATTAAATTATTAAAACTCTAAATTTTATATTTTAAAAATTTAAATTTTAAAATTTAAAAATTAAATACTAAATTTTAAAAATTTAATTACTAAACCTTTAAATTTTAAAATTTAAAAATTTAAATATTAAATTTTAAAATTTAAAACTTTAAATTTAAAAATTTATAAATTTAAATACCAAATTTTGAAAATTTAATTATTAAAATTTTAAATTTAAAAATTTAAAAATTTAAATACTAAATTTTAAAAATTTAATTATTAAAACTTTAAATTTTAAAATTTAAAAATTTAAAAATTTAAATACTAAATTTTAAAAATTTAATTATTAAAACTTTAAATTATAAAATTTTAAATTAAATACTAAATTTTAAAAATTTAATTAATAAAACTTTAAATTTTAAAATTTAAAAATTTAAAAACTAAATTTTAAAAATTTAATTATTAAAACTTTAAATTATAAAATTTTAAATTTTAAATACTAAATTTTAAAAATTTAATTATTAAAACTTTAAATTTTAAAATTTAAAAATTTAAATTTTAAAATTTAAAAATTTAAATACTAAATTTTAAAATTTAAAACTTTAAATTTAAAAATTTAAAAATTTAAATACCAAATTTTGAAAATTTAATTATTAAAATTTTAAATTTAAAAATTAAAAAATTTAAATACTAAATTTTAAAAATTTATTTATTAAAACTTTATATTATAAAATTTTAAATTTTAAATACTAAATTTTAAAAATTTAATTATTAAAACTTTAAATTTTAGAATTTAAAAACTTAAATTTTAAAATTTAAAAATTTAAATACTAAATTTTAAAGTTTAAAAATTTAAATTTCAAAATTTAAAAATTTAAATACTAAATTTTAAAAATTAAATTATTAAAACTCTAAATTTTAGATTTTAAAAATTTAAATTTTAAAATTTAAAAATTAAATACTAAATTTTAAAAATTTAATTACTAAACCTTTAAATTTTAAAATTTAAAAATTTAAATACTAAATTTTAAAATTTAAAACTTTAAATTTAAAAATTTAAAAATTTAAATACCAAATTTTAAAAATTTATTTATTAAAATTTTAAATTTAAAAATTTAAATATTTAAATACTAAATTTTAAAAATTTAATTATTAAAACTTTAAATTTTAAAATTTAAAAATTTTAAAATTTAAATACTAAATTTTAAAAATTTAATTATTAAAACTTTAAATTATAAAATTTTAAATTAAATACTAAATTTTAAAAATTTAATTAATATTAAATACTAAATTTTAAAAATTTAAATACTAAACCTTTAAATTTTAAAATTTAAAAATTTAAATATTAAATTTTAAAATTTAAAACTTTAAATTTAAAAATTTATAAATTTAAATACCAAATTTTGAAAATTTAATTATTAAAATTTTAAATTTAAAAATTTAAAAATTTAAATACTAAATTTTAAAAATTTAATTACTAAACCTTTAAATTTTAAAATTTAAATATTTAAATACTAAATTTTAAAATTTAAAACTTTAAATTTAAAAATTTAAAAATTTAAATACCAAATTTTAAAAATTTAATTATTAAAATTTTAAATTTAAAAATTTAAATATTTAAATACTAAATTTTAAAAATTTAATTATTAAAACTTTAAATTATAAAATTTTAAATTAAATACTAAATTTTAAAAATTTAATTAATAAAACTTTAAATTTTAAAATTTAAAAATTTAAAAACTAAATTTTAAAAATTTAATTATTAAAACTTTAAATTATAAAATTTTAAATTTTAAATACTAAATTTTAAAAATTTAATTATTAAAACTTTAAATTTTAAAATTTAAAAATTTAAATTTTAAAATTTAAAAATTTAAATACTAAATTTTAAAATTTAAAACTTTAAATTTAAAAATTTAAAAATTTAAATACCAAATTTTGAAAATTTAATTATTAAAATTTTAAATTTAAAAATTAAAAAATTTAAATACTTAATTTTAAAAATTTAATTATTAAAACTTTATATTATAAAATTTTAAATTTTAAATACTAAATTTTAAAAATTTAATTATTAAAACTTTAAATTTTAGAATTTAAAAACTTAAATTTTGAAATTTAAAAATTTAAATACTAAATTTTAAAATTTAAAAATTTAAATTTCAAAATTTAGAAATTTAAATACTAAATTTTAAAAATTAAATTATTAAAACTCTAAATTTTAGATTTTAAAAATTTAAATTTTAAAATTTAAAAATTAAATACTAAATTTTAAAAATTTAATTACTAAACCTTTAAATTTTAAAATTTAAAAATTTAAATACTAAATTTTAAAATTTAAAACTTTAAATTTAAAAATTTAAAAATTTAAATACCAAATTTTAAAAATTTATTTATTAAAATTTTAAATTTAAAAATTTAAATATTTAAATACTAAATTTTAAAAATTTAATTATTAAAACTTTAAATTTTAAAATTTAAAAATTTTAAAATTTAAATACTAAATTTTAAAAATTTAATTATTAAAACTTTAAATTATAAAATTTTAAATTAAATACTAAATTTTAAAAATTTAATTAATAAAACTTTAAATTTTAAAATTTAAAAATTTAAATAATAAATTTTAAAAATTTAATTATTAAAACTTTAAATTATAAAATTTTAAATTTTAAATACTAAATTTTAAAAATTTAATTATTAAAACTTTAAATTTTAAAATTTAAAAATTTAAATTTTAAAATTTAAATATTTAAATACTAAATTTTAAAAATTTAAATATTAAAACTTTAAATTTTAAAATTTATAAATTCAAATACTAAATTTTAAAAATTTAATTATTAAAACTTTATATTATAAAATTTTAAATTTTAAATACTAAATTTTAAAAATTTAATTATTAAAACTTTAAATTTTAGAATTTAAAAACTTAAATTTTGAAATTTAAAAATTTAAATACTAAATTTTAAAAATTTAAATACTAAATTTTAAAAATTAAATTATTAAAACTCTAAATTTTAATATATAAAACTTTAAATATTAAATTTTAAAATTTAAAACTTTAAATTTAAAAATTTATAAATTTAAATACCAAATTTTGAAAATTTAATTATTAAAATTTTAAATTTAAAAATTTAAAAATTTAAATACTAAATTTTAAAAATTTAATTATTAAAACTTTAAATTTTAAAATTTAAAACTTTAAATCCTAAATTTTAAAAATTTAATTATTAAAATTTTAAATTTAAAAATTTAAAAATTTAAATACTAAATTTTAAAAATATAATAATTAAAGCTTTAAATTTTAAAATTTAAATACTAAATTTTAAAAATTTAATTATTAAAACTTTAAATTTTAAAATTTAAAAATTTAAATACTAAATTTTAAAAATTTAATTATTAAAACTTTAAATTATAAAATTTTAAATTTTAAATACTAAATTTTAAAAATTTAATTATTAAAACTTTAAATTTTAAAATTTAAAAATTTAAATTTAAAAATTTAAAAATTCAAAAACTAAATTTTAAAAATTTAATTATTAAAACTTTAAATTTTAAAATTTAAAAATTTAAATACTAAATTTTAAAAATTTAATTATTAAAACTTTAAATTATAAAATTTTAAATTTTAAATACTAAATTTTAAAAATTTAATTATTAAAACTTTAAATTTTAAAATTTAAAAATTGAAATTTTAAAATTTTAAAATTTAAATACTAAATTTTAAAAATTTAAATATTAAAACTTTAAATTTTAAAATTTAAAAATTCAAATTCTAAATTTTAAAAATTAAATTATAAAAACTTTAAATTTAAAAATTTAAAAATTTAAATACTAAATTTTAAAAATTTAATTATTAAAACTTTAAATTATAAAATTTTAAATTTTAATTACTAAATTTTAAAAATTTAATTATTAAAACTTTAAATTTTAGAATTTAAAAACTTAAATTTTAAAATTTAATAATTTAAATACTAAATTTTAAAAATTTAATTACTAAACCTTTAAATTTTAAAAGTTAAAAATTTAAATACTAAATTTTAAAATTTAAAAATTTAAATTTCAAAATTTTAAAATTTAAATAATAAATTTTAAAAATTTAATTATTAAAACTCTAAATTTTAGAATTTAAAAATTTAAATTTTAAAATTTAAAAATTAAATACTAAATTTTAAAAATTTAATTACTAAACCTTTAAATTTTAAAATTTAAAAATTTAAATACTAAGTTTTAAAATTTGAAAATTTAAATTTCAAAATTTAAAAATTTAAATACTAAATTTTAAAAATTTAGTTATTAAAACTATAAATTTTAGAATTTAAAAATTTAAATTTAAAAATTTAAAAATTCAAATACTAAATTTTAAAAATTAAATTATAAAAACTTTAAATTTAAAAATTTAAAAATTTAAATACTAAATTTTAAAAATTTAATTATTAAAACTTTAAATTATAAAATTTTAAATTTTAAATACTAAATTTTAAAAATTTAATTATTAAAACTTTAAATTTTAGAATTTAAAAACTTAAATTTTAAAATTTAAAAATTTAAATACTAAATTTTAAAAATTTAATTACTAAACCTTTAAATTTTAAAAGTTAAAAATTTAAATACTAAATTTTAAAATTTAAAAATTTAAATTTCAAAATTTTAAAATTTAAATACTAAATTTTAAAAATTTAATTATTAAAACTCTAAATTTTAGAATTTAAAAATTTAAATTTTAAAATTTAAAAATTAAATACTAAATTTTAAAAATTTAATTACTAAACCTTTAAATTTTAAAATTTAAAAATTTAAATACTAAATTTTAAAAATTAAATTATAAAAACTTTCAATTTAAAAATTTAAAAATTTAAATACTAAATTTTAAAAATTTAATTATTAAAACTTTAAATTATAAAATTTTAAATTTTAAATACTAAATTTTAAAAATTTAATTATTAAAACTTTAAATTTTAGAATTTAAAAACTTAAATTTTAAAATTTAAAAATTTAAATACAAAATTTTAAAAATTTAATTACTAAACCTTTAAATTTTAAAAGTTAAAAATTTAAATACTAAATTTTAAAATTTAAAACTTTAAATTTAAAAATTCAAAAATTTAAATACCAAATTTTAAAAATTTAATTATTAAAATTTTAAATTTAAAAATTTAAATATTTAAATACTAAATTTTAAAAATTTAATTATTAAAACTTTAAATTTGAAAATTTAAAAATTTAAAAATTTAAATACTAAATTTTAAAAATTTAATTATTAAAACTTTAAATTATAAAATTTTAAATTAAATACTAAATTTTAAAAATTTAATTAATAAAACTTTAAATTTTAAAATTTAAAAATTTAAATACTAAATTTTAAAAATTTAATTATTAAAACTTTAAATTATAAAATTTTAAATTTTAAATACTAAATTTTAAAAATTTAATTATTAAAACTTTAAATTTTAAAAATTTAAATTTTAAAATTTAAAAATTTAAATACTAAATTTTAAAAATTTAAATATTAACATTTTAAATTTTAAAATTTAAAAATTCACATACTAAATTTTAAAAATTTAATTATTAAAACTTTAAATTTTAAAATTTAAATATTTAAATATTTAAATACTAAATTTTAAAAATTTAATTATTAAAACTTTAAATTATAAAATTTTAAATTTTAAATACTAAATTTTAAAAATTTAATTATTAAAACTTTAAATTTTAGAATTAAAAACTTAAATTTTAAAATTTAAAAATTTAAATACTAAATTTTAAAAATTTAATTACTAAACCTTTAAATTTTAAAATTTAAAAATTTAAATACTAAATTTTAAAAATTAAATTATAAAAACTTTCAATTTAAAAATTTAAAAATTTAAATACTAAATTTTAAAAATTTAATTATTAAAACTTTAAATTATAAAATTTTAAATTTTAAATACTAAATTTTAAAAATTTAATTATTAAAACTTTAAATTTTAGAATTTAAAAACTTAAATTTTAAAATTTAAAAATTTAAATACTAAATTTTAAAAATTTAAATACTAAATTTTAAAAATTAAATTATTAAAACTCTAAATTTTAGATTTTAAAAATTTAAATTTTAAAATTTAAAAATTAAATACTAAATTTTAAAAATTTAATTACTAAACCTTTAAATTTTAAAATTTAAAAATTTAAATATTAAATTTTAAAATTTAAAACTTTAAATTTAAAATTTATAAATTTAAATACCAAATTTTGAAAATTTAATTATTAAAATTTTAAATTTAAAAATTTAAAAATTTAAATACTAAATTTTAAAAATTTAAATATTAAAACTTTAAATTTTAAAATTTAAAAATTCAAATACTAAATTTTAAAAATTAAATTATAAAAACTTTAAATTTATAAATTTAAAAATTTAAATACTAAATTTTAAAAATTTAATTATTAAAACTTTAAATTATAAAATTTTAAATTTTAAATACTAAATTTTAAAAATTTAATTATTAAAACTTTAAATTTTAAAATTTAAAAATTTAAATTTAAAAATTTAAAAATTAAATACTAAATTTTAAAAATTTAATTATTAAAATTTTAAATTTAAAAATTTAAAAATTTAAATATTAAATTTTAAAAATTTAATTATTAAAACTTTAAATTTTAAAATTTAAAAATTTAAATACTAAATTTTAAAAATTTTATTATTAAAACTTTAAATTTTAAAATTTAAAAATTTAAAAATTCAAATACTAAATTTTAAAAATTTAATTATTAAAACTTTAAATTTTTAAATTTAAATACTAAATTTTAAAAATTTAATTATTAAAACTTTAAATTTTAGAATTTAAAAACTTAAATTTTAAAATTTAAAAATTTAAATACTAAATTTTAAAAATTTAATTACCAAACCTTTAAATTTTAAAAGTTAAAAATTTAAATACTAAATTTTAAAATTTCAAAATTTAAATTTCAAAATTTAAAAATTTAAATACTAAATTTTAAAAATTAAATTATTAAAACTCTAAATTTTAGATTTTAAAAATTTAAATTTTAAAATTTAAAAATTAAATACTAAATTTTAAAAATTTAATTACTAAACCTTTAAATTTTAAAATTTAAAAATTTAAATATTAAATTTTAAAATTTAAAACTTTAAATTTAAAAATTTATAAATTTAAATACCAAATTTTGAAAATTTAATTATTAAAATTTTAAATTTAAAAATTTAAAAATTTAAATACTAAATTTTAAAAATTTAATTATTAAAACTTTAAATTTTAAAATTTAAAAATTTAAAAATTTAAATACTAAATTTTAAAAATTTAATTATTAAAACTTTATATTATAAAATTTTAAATTTTAAATACTAAATTTTAAAAATTTAATTATTAAAACTTTAAATTTTAGAATTTAAAAACTTAAATTTTAAAATTTAAAAATTTAAATAATAAATTTTAAAAATTTAATTACTAATCCTTTAAATTTTAAAAGTTAAAAATTTAAATACTAAATTTTAAAATTTAAAAATTTAAATTTCAAAATTTTAAAATTTAAATACTAAATTTTAAAAATTTAATTATTAAAACTCTAAATTTTAGAATTTTAAAATTTAAATTTTAAAATTTAAAAACTAAATACTAAATTTTAAAAATTTAATTACTAAACCTTTAAATTTTAAAATTTAAAAATTTAAATACTAAATTTTAAAATTTAAAACTTTAAATTTAAAAATTTAAAAATTTAAATACCAAATTTTAAAAATTTAATTATTAAAATTTTAAATTTAAAAATTTAAATATTTAAATACTAAATTTTAAAAATTTAATTATTAAAACTTTAAATTTTAAAATTTAAAAATTTAAAAATTTAAATACTAAATTTTAAAAATTTAATTATTAAAACTTTAAATTATAAAATTTTAAATTAAATACTAAATTTTAAAAATTTAATTATTAAAACTTTAAATTATAAAATTTTAAATTTTAAATACTAAATTTTAAAAATTTAATTATTAAAACTTTAAATTTTAAAATTTAAAAATTTAAATTTTAAAATTTAAAAATTTAAATACTAAATTTTAAAATTTAAAACTTTAAATTTAAAAATTTAAAAATTTAAATACCAAATTTTGAAAATTTAATTATTAAAATTTTAAATTTAAAAATTAATATATTTAAATACTAAATTTTAAAAATTTAATTATTAAAACTTTATATTATAAAATTTTAAATTTTAAATACTAAATTTTAAAAATTTAATTATTAAAACTTTAAATTTTAGAATTTAAAAACTTAAATTTTAAAATTTAAAAATTTAAATACTAAATTTTAAAAATTTAATTACCAAACCTTTAAATTTTAAAAGTTAAAAATTTAAATACTAAATTTTAAAATTTCAAAATTTAAATTTCAAAATTTAAAAATTTAAATACTAAATTTTAAAAATTAAATTATTAAAACTCTAAATTTTAGATTTTAAAAATTTAAATTTTAAAATTTAAAAATTAAATACTAAATTTTAAAAATTTAATTACTAAACCTTTAAATTTTAAAATTTAAAAATTTAAATATTAAATTTTAAAATTTAAAACTTTAAATATTAAATTTTAAAATTTAAAACTTTAAATTTAAAAATTTATAAATTTAAATACTAAATTTTGAAAATTTAATTATTAAAATTTTAAATTTAAAAATTTAAAAATTTAAATACTAAATTTTAAAAATTTAATTATTAAAACTTTAAATTTTAAAATTTAAAACTTTAAATCCTAAATTTTAAAAATTTAATTATTAAAATTTTAAATTTAAAAATTTAAAAATTTAAATACTAAATTTTAAAAATATAATAATTAAAGCTTTAAATTTTAAAATTTAAATACTAAATTTTAAAAATTTAATTATTAAAACTTTAAATTTTAAAATTTAAAAATTTAAATACTAAATTTTAAAAATTTAATTATTAAAACTTTAAATTATAAAATTTTAAATTTTAAATACTAAATTTTAAAAATTTAATTATTAAAACTTTAAATTTTAAAATTTAAAAATTTAAATTTTAAAATTTAAAAATTCAAATACTAAATTTTAAAAATTTAATTATTAAAACTTTAAATTTTAAAATTTAAAAATTTAAATACTAAATTTTAAAAATTTAATTATTAAAACTTTAAATTATAAAATTTTAAATTTTAAATACTAAATTTTAAAAATTTAATTATTAAAACTTTAAATTTTAAAATTTAAAAATTGAAATTTTAAAATTTTAAAATTTAAATACTAAATTTTAAAAATTTAAATATTAAAACTTTAAATTTTAAAATTTAAAAATTCAAATACTAAATTTTAAAAATTAAATTATAAAAACTTTAAATTTAAAAATTTAAAAATTTAAATACTAAATTTTAAAAATTTAATTATTAAAACTTTAAATTATAAAATTTTAAATTTTAAATACTAAATTTTAAAAATTTAATTATTAAAACTTTAAATTTTAGAATTTAAAAACTTAAATTTTAAAATTTAAAAATTTAAATACTAAATTTTAAAAATTTAATTACTAAACCTTTAAATTTTAAAAGTTAAAAATTTAAATACTAAATTTTAAAATTTAAAAATTTAAATTTCAAAATTTTAAAATTTAAATACTAAATTTTAAAAATTTAATTATTAAAACTCTAAATTTTAGAATTTAAAAATTTAAATTTTAAAATTTAAAAATTAAATACTAAATTTTAAAAATTTAATTACTAAACCTTTAAATTTTAAAATTTAAAAATTTAAATACTAAATTTTAAAATTTAAAACTTTAAATTTAAAAATTCAAAAATTTAAATACCAAATTTTAAAAATTTAATTATTAAAATTTTAAATTTAAAAATTTAAATATTTAAATACTAAATTTTAAAAATTTAATTATTAAAACTTTAAATTTGAAAATTTAAAAATTTAAAAATTTAAATACTAAATTTTAAAAATTTAATTATTAAAACTTTAAATTATAAAATTTTAAATTAAATACTAAATTTTAAAAATTTAATTAATAAAATTTTAAATTTTAAAATTTAAAAATTTAAATACTAAATTTTAAAAATTTAATTATTAAAACTTTAAATTATAAAATTTTAAATTTTAAATACTAAATTTTAAAAATTTAATTATTAAAACTTTAAATTTTAAAAATTTAAATTTTAAAATTTAAAAATTTAAATACTAAATTTTAAAAATTTAAATATTAACACTTTAAATTTTAAAATTTAAAAATTCACATACTAAATTTTAAAAATTTAATTATTAAAACTTTAAATTTTAAAATTTAAAAATTTAAATATTTAAATACTAAATTTTAAAAATTTAATTATTAAAACTTTAAATTATAAAATTTTAAATTTTAAATACTAAATTTTAAAAATTTAATTATTAAAACTTTAAATTTTAGAATTTAAAAACTTAAATTTTAAAATTTAAAAATTTAAATACTAAATTTTAAAAATTTAATTACTAAACCTTTAAATTTTAAAAGTTAAAATTT
The DNA here is from genome assembly GCF_024364675.1 of Aethina tumida. Classification (NCBI taxonomy): domain Eukaryota; kingdom Metazoa; phylum Arthropoda; class Insecta; order Coleoptera; family Nitidulidae; genus Aethina; species Aethina tumida. The sequence continues at coordinate 24,389,841 of NC_065435.1, read as the reverse complement.
AAAAACTAAATTTTAAAATTTAAAAATTTAAATTTCAAAATTTAAAAATTTAAATACTAAATTTTAAAAATTAAATTATTAAAACTCTAAATTTTAGATTTTAAAAATTTAAATTTTAAAATTTAAAAATTAAATACTAAATTTTAAAAATTTAATTACTAAACCTTTAAATTTTAAAATTTAAAAATTTAAATACTAAATTTTAAAAATTTATTTATTAAAATTTTAAATTTAAAAATTTAAATATTTAAATACTAAATTTTAAAAATTTAATTATTAAAACTTTAAATTTTAAAATTTAAAAATTTTAAAATTTAAATACTAAATTTTAAAAATTTAATTATTAAAACTTTAAATTATAAAATTTTAAATTAAATACTAAATTTTAAAAATTTAATTAATAAAACTTAAATTTTAAAATTTAAAAATTTAAATAATAAATTTTAAAAATTTAATTATTAAAACTTTAAATTATAAAATTTTAAATTTTAAATACTAAATTTTAAAAATTTAATTATTAAAACTTTAAATTTTAAAATTTAAAAATTTAAATTTTAAAATTTAAATATTTAAATACTAAATTTTAAAAATTTAAATATTAAAACTTTAAATTTTAAAATTTATAAATTCAAATACTAAATTTTAAAAATTTAATTATTAAAACTTTAAATTATAAAATTTTAAATTTTAAATACTAAATTTTAAAAATTTAATTATTAAAACTTTAAATTTTAGAATTTAAAAACTTAAATTTTAAAATTTAAAAATTTAAATACTAAATTTTAAAAATTTAAATACTAAATTTTAAAAATTAAATTATTAAAACTCTAAATTTTAGATTTTAAAAATTTAAATTTTAAAATTTAAAAATTAAATACTAAATTTTAAAAATTTAATTACTAAACCTTTAAATTTTAAAATTTAAAAATTTAAATATTAAATTTTCAAATTTAAAACTTTAAATTTAAAAATTTATAAATTTAAATACCAAATTTTGAAAATTTAATTATTAAAATTTTAAATTTAAAAATTTAAAAATTTAAATACTAAATTTTAAAAATTTAAATATTAAAACTTTAAATTTTAAAATTTAAAAATTTAAAAATTTAAATACTAAATTTTAAAAATTTAATTATTAAAACTTTATATTATAAAATTTTAAATTTTAAATACTAAATTTTAAAAATTTAATTATTAAAACTTTAAAATTTAGAATTTAAAAACTTAAATTTTAAAATTTAAAAATTTAAATACAAAATTTTAAAAATTTAATTACTAAACCTTTAAATTTTAAAAGTTAAAAATTTAAATACTAAATTTTAAAATTTAAAAATTTAAATTTCAAAATTTTAAAATTTAAATACTAAATTTTAAAAATTTAATTATTAAAACTCTAAATTTTAGAATTTTAAAATTTAAATTTTAAAATTTAAAAACTAAATACTAAATTTTAAAAATTTAATTACTAAACCTTTAAATTTTAAAATTTAAAAATTTAAATACTAAATTTTAAAATTTAAAACTTTAAATTTAAAAATTTAAAAATTTAAATACCAAATTTTAAAAATTTAATTATTAAAACTTTAAATTTTAAAATTTAAAAATTTAAAAATTTAAATACTAAATTTTAAAAATTTAATTATTAAAACTTTAAATTATAAAATTTTAAATTAAATACTAAATTTTAAAAATTTAATTAATAAAACTTTAAATTTTAAAATTTAAAAATTTAAATACTAAATTTTAAAAATTTAATTATTAAAACTTTAAATTATAAAATTTTAAATTTTAAATACCAAATTTTAAAAATTTAATTATTAAAACACTAAATTTTAGAATTTTAAAATTTAAATTTTAAAATTTAAAAACTAAATACTAAATTTTAAAAATTTAATTACTAAACCTTTAAATTTTAAAATTTAAAAATTTAAATACTAAATTTTAAAATTTAAAACTTTAAATTTAAAAATTTAAAAATTTAAATACCAAATTTTAAAAATTTAATTATTAAAACTTTAAATTTTAAAATTTAAAAATTTAAAAATTTAAATACTAAATTTTAAAAATTTAATTATTAAAACTTTAAATTATAAAATTTTAAATTAAATGCTAAATTTTAAAAATTTAATTAATAAAACTTTAAATTTTAAAATTTAAAAATTTAAATACTAAATTTTAAAAATTTAATCATTAAAACTTTAAATTATAAAATTTTAAATTTTAAATACTAAATTTTAAAAATTGAATTATTAAAACTTTAAATTTTAAAATTTAAAAATTTAAATTTTAAAATTTAAAAATTTAAATACTAAATTTTAAAATTTAAAACTTTAAATTTAAAAATTTAAAAATTTAAATACCAAATTTTGAAAATTTAATTATTAAAATTTTAAATTTAAAAATTAAAAAATTTAAATACTAAATTTTAAAAATTTAATTATTAAAACTTTATATTATAAAATTTTAAATTTTAAATACTAAATTTTAAAAATTTAATTATTAAAACTTTAAATTTTAGAATTTAAAAACTTAAATTTTAAAATTTAAAAATTTAAATACTAAATTTTAAAATTTAAAAATTTAAATTTCAAAATTTAAAAATTTAAATACTAAATTTTAAAAATTAAATTATTAAAACTCTAAATTTTAGATTTTAAAAATTTAAATTTTAAAATTTAAAAATTAAATACTAAATTTTAAAAATTTAATTACTAAACCTTTAAATTTTAGAATTTAAAAATTTAAATACTAAATTTTAAAATTTAAAACTTTAAATTTAAAAATTTAAAAATTTAAATACCAAATTTTAAAAATTTATTTATTAAAATTTTAAATTTAAAAATTTAAATATTTAAATACTAAATTTTAAAAATTTAATTATTAAAACTTTAAATTTTAAAATTTAAGAATTTTAAAATTTAAATACAAAATTTTAAAAATTTAATTATTAAAACTTTAAATTATAAAATTTTAAATTAAATACTAAATTTTAAAAATTTAATTAATAAAACTTTAAATTTTAAAATTTAAAAATTTAAATAATAAATTTTAAAAATTTAATTATTAAAACTTTAAATTATAAAATTTTAAATTTTAAATACTAAATTTTAAAAATTTAATTATTAAAACTTTAAATTTTAAAATTTAAAAATTTAAATTTTAAAATTTAAATATTTAAATACTAAATTTTAAAAATTTAAATATTAAAACTTTAAATTTTAAAATTTATAAATTCAAAAACTAAATTTTAAAAATTTAATTATTAAAACTTTAAATTATAAAATTTTAAATTTTAAATACTAAATTTTAAAAATTTAATTATTAAAACTTTAAATTTTAGAATTTAAAAACTTAAATTTTGAAATTTAAAAATTTAAATACTAAATTTTAAAAATTTAAATACTAAATTTTAAAAATTAAATTATTAAAACTCTAAATTTTAGATTTTAAAAATTTAAATTTTAAAATTTAAAAATTAAATACTAAATTTTAAAAATTTAATTACTAAACCTTTAAATTTTAAAATTTAAAAATTTAAATATTAAATTTTAAAATTTAAAACTTTAAATTTAAAAATTTATAAATTTAAATACCAAATTTTGAAAATTTAATTATTAAAATTTTAAATTTAAAAATTTAAAAATTTAAATACTAAATTTTAAAAATTTAATTATTAAAACTTTAAATTTTAAAATTTAAAACTTTAAATCCTAAATTTTAAAAATTTAATTATTAAAATTTTAAATTTAAAAATTTAAAAATTTAAATACTAAATTTTAAAAATATAATAATTAAAGCTTTAAATTTTAAAATTTAAATACTAAATTTTAAAAATTTAATTATTAAAACTTTAAATTTTAAAATTTAAAAATTTAAATACTACATTTTAAAAATTTAATTATTAAAACTTTAAATTATAAAATTTTAAATTTTAAATACTAAATTTTAAAAATTTAATTATTAAAACTTTAAATTTTAAAATTTAATAATTTAAATTTTAAAATTTAAAAATTCAAATACTAAATTTTAAAAATTTAATTATTAAAACTTTAAATTTTAAAATTTAAAAATTTAAATACTAAATTTTAAAAATTTAATTATTAAAACTTTAAATTATAAAATTTTAAATTTTAAATACTAAATTTTAAAAATTTAATTATTAAAACTTTAAATTTTAAAATTTAAAAATTGAAATATTAAAATTTTAAAATTTAAATACTAAATTTTAAAAATTTAAATATTAAAACTTTAAATTTTAAAATTTAAAAATTCAAATACTAAATTTTAAAAATTAAATTATAAAAACTTTAAATTTAAAAATTTAAAAATTTAAATACTAAATTTTAAAAATTTAATTATTAAAACTTTAAATTATAAAATTTTAAATTTTAAATACTAAATTTTAAAAATTTATTTATTAAAACTTTAAATTTTAGAATTTAAAAACTTAAATTTTAAAATTTAAAAATTTAAATACTAAATTTTAAAAATTTAATTACTAAACCTTTAAATTTTAAAAGTTAAAAATTTAAATACTAAATTTTAAAATTTAAAAATTTAAATTTCAAAATTTTAAAATTTAAATAATAAATTTTAAAAATTTAATTATTAAAACTCTAAATTTTGGAATTTAAAAATTTAAATTTTAAAATTTAAAAATTAAATACTAAATTTTAAAAATTTAATTACTAAACCTTTAAATTTTAAAATTTAAAAATTTAAATACTAAGTTTTAAAATTTAAAAATTTAAATTTCAAAATTTAAAAATTTAAATACTAAATTTTAAAAATTTAGTTATTAAAACTCTAAATTTTAGAATTTAAAAATTTAAATTTAAAAATTTAAAAATTCAAATACTTAATTTTAAAAATTAAATTATAAAAACTTTAAATTTAAAAATTTAAAAATTTAAATACTAAATTTTAAAAATTTAATTATTAAAACTTTAAATTATAAAATTTTAAATTTTAAATACTAAATTTTAAAAATTTAATTATTAAAATTTTAAATTTTAGAATTTAAAAACTTAAATTTTAAAATTTAAAAACTTAAATACTAAATTTTAAAAATTTAATTACTAAACCTTTAAATTTTAAAAGTTAAAAATTTAAATACTAAATTTTAAAATTTCAAAATTTAAATTTCAAAATTTAAAAATTTAAATACTAAATTTTAAAAATTAAATTATTAAAACTCTAAATTTTAGATTTTAAAAATTTAAATTTTAAAATTTAAAAATTAAATACTAAATTTTAAAAATTTAATTACTAAACCTTTAAATTTTAAAATTTAAAAATTTAAATATTAAATTTAAAAATTTAAAACTTTATATTTAAAAATTTATAAATTTAAATACCAAATTTTGAAAATTTAATTATTAAAATTTTAAATTTAAAAATTTAAAAATTTAAATACTAAATTTTAAAAATTTAATTATTAAAACTTTAAATTTTAAAATTTAAAAATTTAAAAATTTAAATACTAAATTTTAAAAATTTAATTATTAAAACTTTATATTATAAAATTTTAAATTTTAAATACTAAATTTTAAAAATTTAATTATTAATACTTTAAATTTTAGAATTTAAAAACTTAAATTTTAAAATTTAAAAATTTAAATACTAAATTTTAAAAATTCAATTACTAAACCTTTAAATTTTAAAAGTTAAAAATTTAAATACTAAATTTTAAAATTTAAAAATTTAAATTTCAAAATTTAAAAATTTAAATACTAAATTTTAAAAATTTAATTATTAAAACTCTAAATTTTAGAATATAAAAATTTAAATTTTAAAATTTAAAAATTAAATACTAAATTTTATAAATTTAATTACTAAACCTTTAAATTTTAAAATTTAAAAATTTAAATACTAAATTTAAAAATTTAAAATTTTAAATTTAAAAATTTAAAAATTTTAATACTAAATTTTAAAAATTTAATTACTAAACCTTTAAATATTAAAAGTTAAAAATTTAAATACTAAATTTTAAAATTTAAAAATTTAAATACTAAATTTTAAAATTTAAAACTTTAAATTTAAAAATTTAAAAATTTAAATACTAAATTTTAAAAATTTAATTATTAAAATTTTAAATTTAAAAATTTAAAAATTTAAAAATTTAAATACTAAATTTTAAAAATTTAATTATTAAAACTTTAAATTTTAAAATTTAAAAATTTAAAAATTCAAATACTAAATTTTAAAAATTTAATTATTAAAACTTTAAATTTTAAATTTTAAATAATAAATTTTAAAAATTTAATTATTAAAATTTTAAATTTAAAAATTTAAAAATTTAAATACTAAATTTTAAAAATTTAATTATTAAAACTTTAAATTTTAAAATTTAAAAATTTAAAAATTCAAATACTAAATTTTAAATATTTAATTATTAAAACTTTAAATTTTAAATTTTAAATACTAAATTTTAAAAATTTAATTACTAAACCTTTAAATTTTAAAAGTTAAAAATTTAAATACAAAATTTTAAAATTTAAAAATTTAAATTTCAAAATTTAAAAATTTAAATACTAAATTTTAAAAATTAAATTATTAAATCTCTAAATTTTAGATTTTAAAAATTTAAATTTTAAAATTTAAAAATTAAATACTAAATTTTAAAAATTTAATTACTAAACCATTAAATTTTAAAATTTAAAAATTTAAATATTAAATTTTAAAATTTAAAACGTTAAATTTAAAAATTTATAAATTTAAATACCAAATCTTGAAAATTTAATTATTAAAATTTTAAATTTAAAAATTTAAAAATTTAAATACTAAATTTTAAAAATTTAATTATTAAAACTTTAAATTTTAAAATTTAAAAATTTAAAAATTTAAATACTAAATTTTAAAAATTTAATTATTAAAACTTTATATTATAAAATTTTAAATTTTAAATACTAAATTTTAAAAATTTAATTATTAAAACTTTAAATTTTAGAATTTAAAAACTTAAATTTTAAAATTTAAAAATTTAAATACTAAATTTTAAAAATTTAATTACTAAACCTTTAAATTTTAAAAGTTAAAAATTTAAATACTAAATTTTAAAATTTAAAAATTTAAATTTCAAAATTAAAAAATTTAAATACTAAATTTTAAAAATTTAATTATTAAAACTTTAAATTTTAAAATTTAAAAATTTAAAAATTTAAATACTAAATTTTAAAATTTAAAAATTTAAATACTAAATTTTAAAATTTAAAACTTTAAATTTAAAAATTTAAAAATTTAAATACTAAATTTTAAAAATTTAATTATTAAAATTTTAAATTTAAAAATTTAAAAATTTAAAAATTTAAATACTAAATTTTAAAAATTTAATTATTAAAACTTTAAATTTTAAAATTTAAAAATTTAAAAATTCAAATACTAAATTTTAAAAATTTAATTATTAAAACTTTAAATTTTAAATTTTAAATAATAAATTTTAAAAATTTAATTATTAAAATTTTAAATTTAAAAATTTAAAAATTTAAATACTAAATTTTAAAAATTTAATTATTAAAACTTTAAATTTTAAAATTTAAAAATTTAAAAATTCAAATACTAAATTTTAAATATTTAATTATTAAAACTTTAAATTTTAAATTTTAAATACTAAATTTTAAAAATTTAATTACTAAACCTTTAAATTTTAAAAGTTAAAAATTTAAATACAAAATTTTAAAATTTAAAAATTTAAATTTCAAAATTTAAAAATTTAAATACTAAATTTTAAAAATTAAATTATTAAATCTCTAAATTTTAGATTTTAAAAATTTAAATTTTAAAATTTAAAAATTAAATACTAAATTTTAAAAATTTAATTACTAAACCATTAAATTTTAAAATTTAAAAATTTAAATATTAAATTTTAAAATTTAAAACGTTAAATTTAAAAATTTATAAATTTAAATACCAAATCTTGAAAATTTAATTATTAAAATTTTAAATTTAAAAATTTAAAAATTTAAATACTAAATTTTAAAAATTTAATTATTAAAACTTTAAATTTTAAAATTTAAAAATTTAAAAATTTAAATACTAAATTTTAAAAATTTAATTATTAAAACTTTATATTATAAAATTTTAAATTTTAAATACTAAATTTTAAAAATTTAATTATTAAAACTTTAAATTTTAGAATTTAAAAACTTAAATTTTAAAATTTAAAAATTTAAATACTAAATTTTAAAAATTTAATTACTAAACCTTTAAATTTTAAAAGTTAAAAATTTAAATACTAAATTTTAAAATTTAAAAATTTAAATTTCAAAATTAAAAAATTTAAATACTAAATTTTAAAAATTTAATTATTAAAACTTTAAATTTTAAAATTTAAAAATTTAAAAATTTAAATACTAAATTTTAAAAATTTAATTATTAAAACTTTATATTATAAAATTTTAAATTTTAAATACTAAATTTTAAAAATTTAATTATTAAAACTTTAAATTTTAGAATTTAAAAACTTAAATTTTAAAATTTAAAAATTTAAATACTAAATTTTAAAAATTTAATTATTAAAACTTTAAATTTTAAAATTTAAAAATTTAAAAATTTAAATACTAAATTTTAAAAATTTAATTATTAAAACTTTATATTATAAAATTTTAAATTTTAAATACTAAATTTTAAAAATTTAATTATTAAAACTTTAAATTTTAGAATTTAAAAACTTAAATTTTAAAATTTAAAAATTTAAATACTAAATTTTAAAAATTCAATTACTAAACCTTTAAATTTTAAAAGTTAAAAATTTAAATACTAAATTTTAAAATTTAAAAATTTAAATTTCAAAATTTAAAAATTTAAATACTAAATTTTAAAAATTTAATTATTAAAACTCTAAATTTTAGAATATAAAAATTTAAATTTTAAAATTTAAAAATTAAATACTAAATTTTATAAATTTAATTACTAAACCTTTAAATTTTAAAATTTAAAAATTTAAATACTAAATTTAAAAATTTAAAATTTTAAATTTAAAAATTTAAAAATTTTAATACTAAATTTTAAAAATTTAATTACTAAACCTTTAAATATTAAAAGTTAAAAATTTAAATACTAAATTTTAAAATTTAAAAATTTAAATACTAAATTTTAAAATTTAAAACTTTAAATTTAAAAATTTAAAAATTTAAATACTAAATTTTAAAAATTTAATTATTAAAATTTTAAATTTAAAAATTTAAAAATTTAAAAATTTAAATACTAAATTTTAAAAATTTAATTATTAAAACTTTAAATTTTAAAATTTAAAAATTTAAAAATTCAAATACTAAATTTTAAAAATTTAATTATTAAAACTTTAAATTTTAAATTTTAAATAATAAATTTTAAAAATTTAATTATTAAAATTTTAAATTTAAAAATTTAAAAATTTAAATACTAAATTTTAAAAATTTAATTATTAAAACTTTAAATTTTAAAATTTAAAAATTTAAAAATTCAAATACTAAATTTTAAATATTTAATTATTAAAACTTTAAATTTTAAATTTTAAATACTAAATTTTAAAAATTTAATTACTAAACCTTTAAATTTTAAAAGTTAAAAATTTAAATACAAAATTTTAAAATTTAAAAATTTAAATTTCAAAATTTAAAAATTTAAATACTAAATTTTAAAAATTAAATTATTAAATCTCTAAATTTTAGATTTTAAAAATTTAAATTTTAAAATTTAAAAATTAAATACTAAATTTTAAAAATTTAATTACTAAACCATTAAATTTTAAAATTTAAAAATTTAAATATTAAATTTTAAAATTTAAAACGTTAAATTTAAAAATTTATAAATTTAAATACCAAATCTTGAAAATTTAATTATTAAAATTTTAAATTTAAAAATTTAAAAATTTAAATACTAAATTTTAAAAATTTAATTATTAAAACTTTAAATTTTAAAATTTAAAAATTTAAAAATTTAAATACTAAATTTTAAAAATTTAATTATTAAAACTTTATATTATAAAATTTTAAATTTTAAATACTAAATTTTAAAAATTTAATTATTAAAACTTTAAATTTTAGAATTTAAAAACTTAAATTTTAAAATTTAAAAATTTAAATACTAAATTTTAAAAATTTAATTACTAAACCTTTAAATTTTAAAAGTTAAAAATTTAAATACTAAATTTTAAAATTTAAAAATTTAAATTTCAAAATTAAAAAATTTAAATACTAAATTTTAAAAATTTAATTATTAAAACTCTAAATTTTAGAATATAAAAATTTAAATTTTAAAATATAAAAATTAAATACTAAATTTTATAAATTTAATTACTAAACCTTTTAATTTTAAAATTTAAAAATTTAAATACTAAATTTAAAAATTTAAAACTTTAAATTTAAAAATTTAAAAATTTTAATACTATATTTTAAAAATTTAATTATTAAACCTTTAAATATTAAAAGTTAAAAATTTAAATACTAAATTTTAAAATTTAAAAATTTAAATACTAAATTTTAAAATTTAAAACTTTAAATTTAAAAATTTAAAAATTTAAATACTAAATTTTAAAAATTTAATTATTAAAATTTTAAATTTAAAAATTTAAAAATTTAAATACTAAATTTTAAAAATTTAATTATTAAAACTTTAAATTTTAAAATTTAAAAATTTAAAAATTCAAATACTAAATTTTAAAAATTTAATTATTAAAACTTTATATTATAAAATTTTAAATTTTAAATACTAAATTTTAAAAATTAAATTATTAAAACCCTAAATTTTAGATTTTAAAAATTTAAATTTTAAAATTTAAAAATTAAATACTAAATTTTAAAAATTTAATTACTAAACCTTTAAATTTTAAAATTTAAAAATTTAAATACTAAATTTTAAAATTTAAAACTTTAAATTTAAAAATTTAAAAACTTAAATACTAAATTTAAAAAATTTAATTACTAAACCTTTAAATTTTAAAAGTTAAAAATTTAAATACTAAATTTTAAAATTTCAAAATTTAAATTTCAAAATTTAAAAATTTAAATACTAAATTTTAAAAATTAAATTATTAAAACCCTAAATTTTAGATTTTAAAAATTTAAATTTTAAAATTTAAAAATTAAATACTAAATTTTAAAAATTTAATTACTAAACCTTTAAATTTTAAAAGTTAAAAATTTAAATACTAAATTTTAAAATTTCAAAATTTAAATTTCAAAATTTAAAAATTTAAATACTAAATTTTAAAAATTTAGTTATTAAAACTCTAAATTTTAGAATTTAAAAATTTAAATTTAAAAATTTAAAAATTCAAATACTTAATTTTAAAAATTAAATTATAAAAACTTTAAATTTAAAAATTTAAAAATTTAAATACTAAATTTTAAAAATTTAATTATTAAAACTTTAAATTATAAAATTTTAAATTTTAAATACTAAATTTTAAAAATTTAATTACTAAACCTTTAAATTTTAAAAGTTAAAAATTTAAATACTAAATTTTAAAATTTAAAAATTTATATTTCAAAATTTTAAAATTTAAATACTAAATTTTAAAAATTTAATTATTAAAACTCTAAATTTTAGAATTTAAAAATTTAAATTTTATAATTTAAAAATTAAATACTAAATTTTAAAAATTTAATTACTAAACCTTTAAATTTTAAAATTTAAAAATTTAAATACTAAATTTTAAAATTTAAAACTTTAAATTTAAAAATTCAAAAATTTAAATACCAAATTTTAAAAATTTAATTATTAAAATTTTAAATTTAAAAATTTAAATATTTAAATACTAAATTTTAAAAATTTAATTATTAAAACTTTAAATTTGAAAATTTAAAAATTTAAAAATTTAAAAATTTAAATACTAAATTTTAAAAATTTAATTATTAAAACTTTAAATTTTAAAATTTAAAAATTTAAATATTTAAATACTAAATTTTAAAAATTTAATTATTAAAACTTTAAATTATAAAATTTTAAATTTTAAATACTAAATTTTAAAAATTTAATTATTAAAACTTTAAATTATAAAATTTTAAATTTTAAATACTAAATTTTAAAAATTTAATTATTAAAACTTTAAATTTTAGAATTTAAAAACTTAAATTTTAAAATTTAAAAACTTAAATACTAAATTTTAAAAATTTAATTACTAAACCTTTAAATTTTAAAAGTTAAAAATTTAAATACTAAATTTTAAAATTTCAAAATTTAAATTTCAAAATTTAAAAATTTAAATACTAAATTTTAAAAATTAAATTATTAAAACTCTAAATTTTAGATTTTAAAAATTTAAATTTTAAAATTTAAAAATTAAATACTAAATTTTAAAAATTTAATTACTAAACCTTTAAATTTTAAAATTTAAAAATTTAAATATTAAATTTAAAAATTTAAAACTTTATATTTAAAAATTTATAAATTTAAATACCAAATTTTGAAAATTTAATTATTAAAATTTTAAATTTAAAAATTTAAAAATTTAAATACTAAATTTTAAAAATTTAATTATTAAAACTTTAAATTTTAAAATTTAAAAATTTAAAAATTTAAATACTAAATTTTAAAAATTTAATTATTAAAACTTTATATTATAAAATTTTAAATTTTAAATACTAAATTTTAAAAATTTAATTATTAAAACTTTAAATTTTAGAATTTAAAAACTTAAATTTTAAAATTTAAAAATTTAAATACTAAATTTTAAAAATTCAATTACTAAACCTTTAAATTTTAAAAGTTAAAAATTTAAATACTAAATTTTAAAATTTAAAAATTTAAATTTCAAAATTTAAAAATTTAAATACTAAATTTTAAAAATTTAATTATTAAAACTCTAAATTTTAGAATATAAAAATTTAAATTTTAAAATTTAAAAATTAAATACTAAATTTTATAAATTTAATTACTAAACCTTTAAATTTTAAAATTTAAAAATTTAAATACTAAATTTAAAAATTTAAAATTTTAAATTTAAAAATTTAAAAATTTTAATACTAAATTTTAAAAATTTAATTACTAAACCTTTAAATATTAAAAGTTAAAAATTTAAATACTAAATTTTAAAATTTAAAAATTTAAATACTAAATTTTAAAATTTAAAACTTTAAATTTAAAAATTTAAAAATTTAAATACTAAATTTTAAAAATTTAATTATTTAAATTTTAAATTTAAAAATTTAAAAATTTAAAAATTTAAATACTAAATTTTAAAAATTTAATTATTAAAACTTTAAATTTTAAAATTTAAAAATTTAAAAATTCAAATACTAAATTTTAAAAATTTAATTATTAAAACTTTAAATTTTAAATTTTAAATAATAAATTTTAAAAATTTAATTATTAAAATTTTAAATTTAAAAATTTAAAAATTTAAATACTAAATTTTAAAAATTTAATTATTAAAACTTTAAATTTTAAAATTTAAAAATTTAAAAATTCAAATACTAAATTTTAAATATTTAATTATTAAAACTTTAAATTTTAAATTTTAAATACTAAATTTTAAAAATTTAATTACTAAACCTTTAAATTTTAAAAGTTAAAAATTTAAATACAAAATTTTAAAATTTAAAAATTTAAATTTCAAAATTTAAAAATTTAAATACTAAATTTTAAAAATTAAATTATTAAATCTCTAAATTTTAGATTTTAAAAATTTAAATTTTAAAATTTAAAAATTAAATACTAAATTTTAAAAATTTAATTACTAAACCATTAAATTTTAAAATTTAAAAATTTAAATATTAAATTTTAAAATTTAAAACGTTAAATTTAAAAATTTATAAATTTAAATACCAAATCTTGAAAATTTAATTATTAAAATTTTAAATTTAAAAATTTAAAAATTTAAATACTAAATTTTAAAAATTTAATTATTAAAACTTTAAATTTTAAAATTTAAAAATTTAAAAATTTAAATACTAAATTTTAAAAATTTAATTATTAAAACTTTATATTATAAAATTTTAAATTTTAAATACTAAATTTTAAAAATTTAATTATTAAAACTTTAAATTTTAGAATTTAAAAACTTAAATTTTAAAATTTAAAAATTTAAATACTAAATTTTAAAAATTTAATTACTAAACCTTTAAATTTTAAAAGTTAAAAATTTAAATACTAAATTTTAAAATTTAAAAATTTAAATTTCAAAATTAAAAAATTTAAATACTAAATTTTAAAAATTTAATTATTAAAACTCTAAATTTTAGAATATAAAAATTTAAATTTTAAAATATAAAAATTAAATACTAAATTTTATAAATTTAATTACTAAACCTTTTAATTTTAAAATTTAAAAATTTAAATACTAAATTTAAAAATTTAAAACTTTAAATTTAAAAATTTAAAAATTTTAATACTATATTTTAAAAATTTAATTATTAAACCTTTAAATATTAAAAGTTAAAAATTTAAATACTAAATTTTAAAATTTAAAAATTTAAATACTAAATTTTAAAATTTAAAACTTTAAATTTAAAAATTTAAAAATTTAAATACTAAATTTTAAAAATTTAATTATTAAAATTTTAAATTTAAAAATTTAAAAATTTAAATACTAAATTTTAAAAATTTAATTATTAAAACTTTAAATTTTAAAATTTAAAAATTTAAAAATTCAAATACTAAATTTTAAAAATTTAATTATTAAAACTTTATATTATAAAATTTTAAATTTTAAATACTAAATTTTAAAAATTTAATTATTAAAACTTTAAATTTTAGAATTTAAAAACTTAAATTTTAAAATTTAAAAATTTAAATACTAAATTTTAAAAATTCAATTACTAAACCTTTAAATTTTAAAAGTTAAAAATTTAAATACTAAATTTTAAAATTTAAAAATTTAAATTTCAAAATTTAAAAATTTAAATACTAAATTTTAAAAATTTAATTATTAAAACTCTAAATTTTAGAATATAAAAATTTAAATTTTAAAATTTAAAAATTAAATACTAAATTTTATAAATTTAATTACTAAACCTTTAAATTTTAAAATTTAAAAATTTAAATACTAAATTTAAAAATTTAAAATTTTAAATTTAAAAATTTAAAAATTTTAATACTAAATTTTAAAAATTTAATTACTAAACCTTTAAATATTAAAAGTTAAAAATTTAAATACTAAATTTTAAAATTTAAAAATTTAAATACTAAATTTTAAAATTTAAAACTTTAAATTTAAAAATTTAAAAATTTAAATACTAAATTTTAAAAATTTAATTATTAAAATTTTAAATTTAAAAATTTAAAAATTTAAAAATTTAAATACTAAATTTTAAAAATTTAATTATTAAAACTTTAAATTTTAAAATTTAAAAATTTAAAAATTCAAATACTAAATTTTAAAAATTTAATTATTAAAACTTTAAATTTTAAATTTTAAATAATAAATTTTAAAAATTTAATTATTAAAATTTTAAATTTAAAAATTTAAAAATTTAAATACTAAATTTTAAAAATTTAATTATTAAAACTTTAAATTTTAAAATTTAAAAATTTAAAAATTCAAATACTAAATTTTAAATATTTAATTATTAAAACTTTAAATTTTAAATTTTAAATACTAAATTTTAAAAATTTAATTACTAAACCTTTAAATTTTAAAAGTTAAAAATTTAAATACAAAATTTTAAAATTTAAAAATTTAAATTTCAAAATTTAAAAATTTAAATACTAAATTTTAAAAATTAAATTATTAAATCTCTAAATTTTAGATTTTAAAAATTTAAATTTTAAAATTTAAAAATTAAATACTAAATTTTAAAAATTTAATTACTAAACCATTAAATTTTAAAATTTAAAAATTTAAATATTAAATTTTAAAATTTAAAACGTTAAATTTAAAAATTTATAAATTTAAATACCAAATCTTGAAAATTTAATTATTAAAATTTTAAATTTAAAAATTTAAAAATTCAAATACTAAATTTTAAAAATTTAATTATTAAAACTTTAAATTTTAAATTTTAAATAATAAATTTTAAAAATTTAATTATTAAAATTTTAAATTTAAAAATTTAAAAATTTAAATACTAAATTTTAAAAATTTAATTATTAAAACTTTAAATTTTAAAATTTAAAAATTTAAAAATTTAAATACTAAATTTTAAAAATTTAATTATTAAAACTTTATATTATAAAATTTTAAATTTTAAATACTAAATTTTAAAAATTTAATTATTAAAACTTTAAATTTTAGAATTTAAAAACTTAAATTTTAAAATTTAAAAATTTAAATACTAAATTTTAAAAATTTAATTACTAAACCTTTAAATTTTAAAAGTTAAAAATTTAAATACTAAATTTTAAAATTTAAAAATTTAAATTTCAAAATTAAAAAATTTAAATACTAAATTTTAAAAATTTAATTATTAAAACTCTAAATTTTAGAATATAAAAATTTAAATTTTAAAATATAAAAATTAAATACTAAATTTTATAAATTTAATTACTAAACCTTTTAATTTTAAAATTTAAAAATTTAAATACTAAATTTAAAAATTTAAAACTTTAAATTTAAAAATTTAAAAATTTTAATACTATATTTTAAAAATTTAATTATTAAACCTTTAAATATTAAAAGTTAAAAATTTAAATACTAAATTTTAAAATTTAAAAATTTAAATACTAAATTTTAAAATTTAAAACTTTAAATTTAAAAATTTAAAAATTTAAATACTAAATTTTAAAAATTTAATTATTAAAATTTTAAATTTAAAAATTTAAAAATTTAAATACTAAATTTTAAAAATTTAATTATTAAAACTTTAAATTTTAAAATTTAAAAATTTAAAAATTCAAATACTAAATTTTAAAAATTTAATTATTAAAACTTTAAATTTTAAATTTTAAATACTAAATTTTAAAAATTTAATTATTAAAATTTTAAATTTAAAAATTTAAAAATTTAAATACTAAATTTTAAAAATTTAATTATTAAAACTTTAAATTTTAAAATTTAAAAATTTAAAAATTCAAATACTAAATTTTAAAAATTTAATTATTAAAACTTTAAATTTTAAATTTTAAATACTAAATTTTAAAAATTTAATTACTAAACCTTTAAATTTTAAAAGTTAAAAATTTAAATACTAAATTTTAAAATTTAAAAATTTAAATTTCAAAATTTAAAAATTTAAATACTAAATTTTAAAAATTAAATTATTAAAACTCTAAA
The DNA here is from genome assembly GCF_024364675.1 of Aethina tumida. Classification (NCBI taxonomy): domain Eukaryota; kingdom Metazoa; phylum Arthropoda; class Insecta; order Coleoptera; family Nitidulidae; genus Aethina; species Aethina tumida. The sequence continues at coordinate 24,372,710 of NC_065435.1, read as the reverse complement.
TTTTAGATTTTAAAAATTTAAATTTTAAAATTTAAAAATTAAATACTAAATTTTAAAAATTTAATTACTAAACCTTTAAATTTTAAAATTTAAAAATTTAAATATTAAATTTTAAAATTTAAAACTTTAAATTTAAAAATTTATAAATTTAAATACCAAATTTTGAAAATTTAATTATTAAAATTTTAAATTTAAAAATTTAAAAATTTAAATACTAAATTTTAAAAATTTAATTACTAAACCTTTAAATTTTAAAAGTTAAAAATTTAAATACTAAATTTTAAAATTTAAAAATTTAAATTTCAAAATTTAAAAATTTAAATACTAAATTTTAAAAATTTAATTATTAAAACTCTAAATTTTAGAATATAAAAATTTAAATTTTAAAATTTAAAAATTAAATACTAAATTTTATTAATTTAATTACTAAACCTTTAAATTTTAAAATTTAAAAATTTAAATACTAAATTTAAAAATTTAAAACTTTAAATTTAAAAATTTAAAAATTTTAATACTAAATTTTAAAAATTTAATTATTACAACTTTAAATTTTAAAATTTAAAAATTTAAAAATTTAAATACTAAATTTTAAAAATTTAATTATTAAAACTTTAAATTATAAAATTTTAAATTTTAAATACTTAATTTTAAAAATTTAATTACTAAACCTTTAAATATTAAAAGTTAAAAATTTAAATACTAAATTTTAAAATTTAAAAATTTAAATACTAAATTTTAAAATTTAAAACTTTAAATTTAAAAATTTAAAAATTTAAATACTAAATTTTAAAAATTTAATTATTAAAATTTTAAATTTAAAAATTTAAAAATTTAAATACTAAATTTTAAAAATTTAATTATTAAAACTTTAAATTTTAAAATTTAAAAATTTAAAAATTCAAATACTAAATTTTAAAAATTTAGTTATTAAAACTTTAAATTTTAAATTTTAAATACTAAATTTTAAAAATTTAATTATTAAAATTTTAAATTTAAAAATTTAAAAATTTAAATACTAAATTTTAAAAATTTAATTATTAAAACATTAAATTTTAAAATTCAAAAATTTAAAAATTCAAATACTAAATTTTAAAAATTTAATTATTAAAACTTTAAATTTTAAATTTTAAATACTAAATTTTAAAAATTTAATTATTAAAATTTTAAATTTAAAAATTTAAAAATTTAAATACTAAATTTTAAAAATTTAATTATTAAAACATTAAATTTTAAAATTCAAAAATTTAAAAATTCAAATACTAAATTTTAAAAATTTAATTATTAAAACTTTAAATTTTAAATTTTAAATACTAAATTTTAAAAATTTAATTACTAAACCTTTAAATTTTAAAAGTTAAAAATTTAAATACTAAATTTTAAAATTTAAAAATATAAATTTCAAAATTTAAAAATTTAAATACCAAATTTTAAAAATTTAACTATTAAAACTCTAAATTTTAGAATATAAAAATTTAAATTTTAAAATTTAAAAATTAAATACTAAATTTTATAAATTTAATTACTAAACCTTTAAATTTTAAAATTTAAAAATTTAAATACTAAATTTAAAAATTTAAAACTTTAAATTTAAAAATTTAAAAATTTTAATACTAAATTTTAAAAATTTAATTATTACAACTTTAAATTTTAAAATTTAAAAATTTAAAAATTTAAATACTAAATTTCAAAAATTTAATTATTAAAACTTTAAATTATAAAATTTTAAATTTTAAATACTAAATTTTAAATATTTAATTACTAAACCTTTAAATATTAAAAGTTAAAAATTTAAATACTAAATTTTAAAATTTAAAAATTTAAATAATAAATTTTAAAATTTAAAACTTTAAATTTAAAAATTTAAAAATTTAAATACTAAATTTTAAAAATTTAATTATCAAAATTTTAAATTTAAAAATTTATAAATTTAAATACTAAATTTTAAAAATTTAATTATTAAAACTTTAAATTTTAAAATTTAAAAATTTAAAAATTCAAATACTAAATTTTAAAAATTTAATTATTAAAACTTTAAATTTTAAAATTTAAATACTAAATTTTAAAAATTTAATTATTAAAACTTTAAATTATAAAAGTTTATATTTTAAATACTAAATTTTAAAAATTTAATTACTAAACCTTTAAATTTTAAAAGTTAAAAATTTAAATACTAAATTTTAAAATTTAAAAATTTAAATACTAAATTGTAAAATTTAAAACTTTAAATTTAAAAATTTAAAAATTTAAATACTAAATTTTAAAAATTTAATTATTAAAATTTTAAATTTAAAAATTTAAAAATTTAAATAATAAATTTTAAAAATTTAATTATTAAAACTTTAAATTTTAAAATTTAAAAATGTAAAAATTCAAATACTAAATTTTAAAAATTTAATTATTAAAACTTTTAATTTTAAATTTTAAATACTAAATTTTAAAAATTTAATTATTAAAATTTTAAATTTAAATATTTAAAAATTTAAATACTAAATTTTAAAAATTTAATTATTAAAACTTTAAATTTTAAAATTTAAAAATTTAAAAATTCAAATACTAAATTTTAAAAATTTAATTATTAAAACTTTATATTTTAAATTTTAAATACTAAATTTTAAAAATTTAATTACTAAACCTTTAAATTTTAAAAGTTAAAAATTTAAATACTAAATTTTAAAATTTAAAAACTTAAATTTCAAAATTTAAAAATTTAAATACAAATTTTAAATATTTAATTATTAAAACTCTAAATTTTAGAATTTAAAAATTTAAATTTTAAAATTTAAAAATTAAATACTAAATTTTAAAAATTTAATTACTAAACCTTTAAATTTTAAAATTTAAAAATTTAAAAATTTAAATACTAAATTTTAAAAATTTAATTATTAAAACTTTAAATTATAAAATTTTAAATTTTAAATACTAAATTTTAAAAATTTAATTATTAAAACTTTAAATTTTAAAATTTAAAAATTTTAAAATTTAAATACTAAATTTTAAAAATTTAATTATTAAAACTTTAAATTTTAAAATTTAAAAATTTAAATTTTAAAATTTTAAATTTTAAATACTAAATTTTAAAAATTTAATTATTAAAACTTCAAATTTTAAAATTTAAAAATTTAAATTTTAAAATTTAAAAATTTAAATTTTAAAATTTAAAAATTTAAATTTTAAAATTTAAAAATTTAAATTTTAAAATTTAAAAATTTAAATACTAAATTTTAAAATTTTAAATATTAAAACTTTAAATTTTAAAATTTAAAAATTTAAAAATTCAAATACTAAATTTTAAAAATTTAATTATTAAAACTTTAAATTATAAAATTTTAAATTTTAAATACTAAATTTTAAAAATTTAATTATTAAAACTTTAAATTTTAGAATTTAAAAACTTAAATTTTAAAATTTAAAAATTTAAATTTTAAAATTTAAAAATTTAAATTTTAAAATTTAAAAATTTAAATTTTAAAATTTATAAATTTAAATACTAAATTTTAAAATTTTAAATATTAAAACTTTAAATTTTAAAATTTAAAAATGTAAAAATTCAAATACTAAATTTTAAAAATTTAATTATTAAAACTTTTAATTTTAAATTTTAAATACTAAATTTTAAAAATTTAATTATTAAAATTTTAAATTTAAATATTTAAAAATTTAAATACTAAATTTTAAAAATTTAATTATTAAAACTTTAAATTTTAAAATTTAAAAATTTAAAAATTCAAATAATAAATTTTAAAAATTTAATTATTAAAACTTTATATTTTAAATTTTAAATACTAAATTTTAAAAATTTAATTACTAAACCTTTAAATTTTAAAAGTTAAAAATTTAAATACTAAATTTTAAAATTTAAAAACTTAAATTTCAAAATTTAAAAATTTAAATACAAATTTTAAAAATTTAATTATTAAAACTCTAAATTTTAGAATTTAAAAATTTAAATTTTAAAATTTAAAAATTAATTACTAAATTTTAAAAATTTAATTACTAAACCTTTAAATTTTAAAATTTAAAAATTTAAATACTAAATTATAAAATTTAAAACTTTAAATTTAAAAATTTAAAAATTTAAATACCAAATTTTAAAAATTTAATTATTAAAATTTTAAATTTAAAAATTTAAATATTTAAATACTAAATTTTAAAAATTTAATTATTAAAACTTTAAATTTTAAAATTTAAAAATTTAAAAATTTAAATACTAAATTTTAAAAATTTAATTATTAAAACTTTAAATTATAAAATTTTAAATTTTAAATACTAAATTTTAAAAATTTAATTATTAAAACTTTAAATTTTAGAATTTAAAAACTTAAATTTTAAAATTTAAAAATTTAAATACTAAATTTTAAAAATTTAATTACTAAACCTTTAAATTTTAAAAGTTAAAAATTTAAATACTAAATTTTTAAATTTAAAAATTTAAATTTCAAAATTTAAAAATTTAAATGCCAAATTTTAGAATTTAAAAACTTAAATTTTAAAATTTAAAAATTTAAATACTAAATTTTAAAAATTTAATTACTAAACCTTTAAATTTTAAAAGTTAAAAATTTAAATACTAAATTTTAAAATTTAATTACTAAACCTTTAAATTTTAAAAGTTAAAAATTTAAATACTAAATTTTAAAATTTAAAAATTTAAATACTAAATTTTAAAATTTAAAACTTTAAATTTAAAAATTTAAAAATTTAAATACTAAATTTTAAAAATTTAATTATTAAAAGTTTAAATTTTAAAATTTAAAAATTTAAATACTAAATTTTAAAAATTTAATTATTAAAACTTTAAATTATAAAATTTTAAATTTTAAATACTAAATTTTAAAAATTTAATTATTAAAACTTTAAATTTTAAAATTTAAAAATTTAAAAATTTAAATACTAAATTTTAAAAATTTAATTATTAAAACTTTAAATTATAAAAGTTTAAATTTTGAATAATAAATTTTAAAAATTTAATTACTAAATCTTTAAATTTTAAAAGTTAAAAATTTAAATACTAAATTTTAAAATTTAAAAATTTAAATTTTAAAATTTAAAAATTTAAATTTCAAAATTTAAAAATTTAAATACTAAATTTTAAAAATTTAATTATTAAAACTCTAAATTTTAGATTTTAAAAATTTAAATTTTAAAATTTAAAAATTAAATACTAAATTTTAAAAATTTAATTACTAAACTTTTAAATTTTAAAATTTAAAAATTTAAATACTAAATTTTAAAATTTAAAACTTTAAATTTAAAAATTTATAAATTTAAATACCAAATTTTGAAAATTTAATTATTAAAATTTTAAATTTAAAAATTTAAAAATTTAAATACTAAATTTTAAAAATTTAATTACTAAACCTTTAAATTTTAAAAGTTAAAAATTTAAATACTAAATTTTAAAATTTAAAAATTTAAATTTAAAAATTTAAAAATTTAAATACTAAATTTTAAAAATTTAATTATTAAAATTTTAAATTTAAAAATTTATAAATTTAAATATTAAATTTTATAAATTTAATTATTAAAACTTTAAATTTTAAAATATAAAAATTTAAATCCTAAATTTTAAAAATTTAATTATTAAAATTTTAAATTTAAAAATTTAAAAATTTAAATACTAAATTTTAAAAATTTAATTATTAAAACTTTAAATTTTAAAATTTAAAAATTTAAAAATTCAAATACTAAATTTTAAAAATTTAATTATTAAAACTTTAAATTTAAAAATTTAAATACTAAATTTTAAAAATTTAATTATTAAAACTTTAAATTATAAAATTTTAAATTTTAAATACTAAATTTTAAAAATTTAATTATTAAAACTTTAAATTTTAAAATTTAAAAATTTAAATTTTAAAATTTAAAAATTTAAATACTAAATTTTAAAAATTTAAATATTAAAACTTTAAATTTTAAAATTTAAAAATTCAAATACTAAATTTTAAAAATTTAATTATTAAAACTTTAAATTTTAAAATTTAAAAATTTAAAAATTTAAATACTAAATTTTAAAAATTTAATTATTAAAACTTTAAATTATAAAAGTTTAAATTTTAAATACTAAATTTTAAAAATTTAATTACTAAACCTTTAAATTTTAAAAGTTAAAAATTTAAATACTAAATTTTAAAATTTAAAAATTTAAATTTTAAAATTTAAAAATTAAATACTAAATTTTAAAAATTTAATTACTAAACCTTTAAATTTTAAAATTTAAAAATTTAAAAATTTAAATACAAAATTTTAAAAATTTAATTATTAAAATTTTAAATTATAATATTTTAAATTTTAAATACTAAATTTTAAAAATTTAATTACTAATCCTTTAAATATTAAAAGTTAAAAATTTAAATACTAAATTTTAAAATTTAAAAGTTTAAATACTAAATTGTAAAATTTAAAACTTTAAATTTAAAAATTTAAAAATTTAAATACAAAATTTTAAAAATTTAATTATTAAAATTTTAAATTTAAAAATTTAAATATTTAAATTCTAAATTTTAAAAATTTAATTATTAAAACTTTAAATTTTAAAATTTAAAAATTTAAAAATTCAAATACTAAATTTTAAAAATTTAATTATTAAAACTTTTAATTTTAAATTTTAAATACTAAATTTTAAAAATTAAATTATTAAAATTTTAAATTTAAAAATTTAAAAATTTAAATACTAGATTTTAAAAATTTAATTATTTAAACTTTAAATTTTAAAATTTAAAAATTTAAAAATTCAAATACTAAATTTTAAAAATTTAATTATTAAAACTTTAAATTTTAAATTTTAAATACTAAATTTTAAAAATTTAATTACTAAACCTTTAAATTTTAAAAGTTAAAAATTTAAATACTAAATTTTAAAATTTAAAAACTTAAATTTCAAAATTTAAAAATTTAAATACAAATTTTAAAAATTTAATTATTAAAACTCTAAATTTTAGAATTTAAAAATTTAAATTTTAAAATTTAAAAATTAAATACTAAATTTTAAAAATTTAATTACTAAACCTTTAAATTTTAAAATTTAAAAATTTAAATACTAAATTATAAAATTTAAAACTTTAAATTTAAAAATTTAAAAATTTAAATACCAAATTTTAAAAATTTAATTATTAAAATTTTAAATTTAAACATTTAAATATTTAAATACTAAATTTTAAAAATTTAATTATTAAAACTTTAAATTTTAAAATTTAAAAATTTAAAAATTTAAATACTAAATTTTAAAAATTTAATTATTAAAACTTTAAATTATAAAATTTTAAATTTTAAATACTAAATTTTAAAAATTTAATTATTAAAACTTTAAATTTTAAAATTTAAAAATTTAAATTTTAAAATTTAAAAATTTAAATACTAAATTTTAAAAATTTAAATATTAAAACTTTAAATTTTAAAATTTAAAAATTCAAATACTAAATTTTAAAAATTTAATTATTAAAACTTTAAATTTTAAAATTTAAAAATTTAAAAATTTAAATACTAAATTTTAAAAATTTAATTATTAAAACTTTAAATTATAAAAGTTTAAATTTTAAATACTAAATTTTAAAAATTTAATTACTAAACCTTTAAATTTTAAAAGTTAAAAATTTAAATACTAAATTTTAAAATTTAAAAATTTAAATTTTAAAATTTAAAAATTTAAATACTAAATTTTAAAAATTTAATTATTAAAACTCTAAATTTTAGATTTTAAAAATTTAAATTTTAAAATTTAAAAATTAAATACTAAATTTTAAAAATTTAATTACTAAACCTTTAAATTTTAAAATTTAAAAATTTAAAAATTTAAATACTAAATTTTAAAAATTTAATTATTAAAATTTTAAATTATAAAATTTTAAATTTTAAATACTAAATTTTAAAAATTTAATTACCAATCCTTTAAATATTAAAAGTTAAAAATTTAAATACTAAATTTTAAAATTTAAAAATTTAAAAATTTAAATACTAAATTTTAAAAATTTAATTATTAAAACTTTAAATTATAAAATTTTAAATTTTAAATACTAAATTTTAAAAATTTAATTATTAAAATTTTAAATTTTAGAATTTAAAAACTTAAATTTTAAAATTTAAAAATTTAAATACTAAATTTTAAAAATTTAATTACTAAACCTTTAAATTTTAAAAGTTAAAAATTTAAATACTAAATTTTAAAATTTAAAAATTTAAATTTCAAAATTTAAAAATTTAAATGCCAAATTTTAAAAATTTAATTATTAAAACTCTAAATTTTAGAATATAAAAATTTAAATTTTAAAATATAAAAATTAAATACTAAATTTTATAAATTTAATTACTAAACCTTTAAATTTTAAAATTTAAAAATTTAAATACTAAATTTAAAAATTTAAAACTTTAAATTTAAAAATTTAAAAATTTTAATACTAAATTTTAAAAATTTAATTATTACAACTTTAAATTTTAAAATTTAAAAATTTAAAAATTTAAATATTAAATTTTAAAAATTTAATTATTAAAACGTTAAATTATAAAATTTTAAATTTTAAATACTAAATTTTAAAAATTTAATTACTAAACCTTTAAATATTAAAAGTTAAAAATTTAAATACTAAATTTTAAAATTTAAAAACTTAAATACTAAATTTTAAAATTTAAAACTTTAAATTTAAAAATTTAAATACTAAATTTTAAAAATTTAATTATTAAAATTTTAAATTTAAAAATTTAAATACTAAATTTTAAAAATTTAATTATTAAAACTTTAAATTTTAAAATTTAAAAATTTAAAAATTCAAATACTAAATTTTAAAAATTTAATTATTAAAACTTTAAATTTTAAATTTTAAATACTAAATTTTAAAAATTTAATTATTAAAACTTTAAATTTTAAAATTTAAAAATTTAAATACTAAATTTTAAAAATTTAATTATTAAAATTTTAAATTGTAAAATTTTAAATTTTAAATACTAAATTTTAAAAATTTAATTATTAAAACTTTAAATTTTAAAATTTAAAAATTTAAATACTAAATTTTAAAATTTAAAACTTTAAATTTAAAAATTTAAATACTAAATTTTAAAAATTTAATTATTAAAATTTTAAATTTAAAAATTTATAAATTTAAATATTAAATTTTAAAAATTTAATTATTAAAACATTAAATTTTAAAATATAAAAATTTAAATCCTAAATTTTAAAAATTTAATTATTAAAATTTTAAATTTAAAAATTTAAAAATTTAAATATCAAATTTTAAAAATTTAATTATTAAAACTTTAAATTTTAAAATTTAAAAATTCAAATAATAAATTTTAAAAATTTAATTATTAAAACTTTAAATTTTAAAATTTAAAAATTTAAATACTAAATTTTAAAAATTTAATTATTAAAACTTTAAATTATAAAAGTTTAAATTTTAAATACTAAATTATAAAAATTTAATTACTAAACCTTTAAATATTAAAAGTTAAAAATTTAAATACTAAAGTTTAAAATTTAAAAATTTAAATACTAAATTTTAAAATTTAAAACTTTAAATTTAAAAATTTAAAAATTTAAATACTAAATTTTAAAAATTTAATTATTAAAATTTTAAATTTAAAAATATAAAAATTTAAATACTAAATTTTAAAAATTTAATTATTAAAATTTTAAATTTTAAAATTTAAAAATTCAAATACTAAATTTTAAAAATTTAATTATTAAAACTTTAAATTTTAAATTTTAAATACTAAATTTTAAAAATTTAATTATTAAAACTTTAAATTTTAAAATTTAAAAATTTAAATACTAAATTTTAAAAATTTAATTATTAAAACTTTAAATTATAAAATTTTAAATTTTAAATACTAAATTTTAAAAATTTAATTATTAAAACTTTAAATTTTAAAATTTAAAAATTTAAATTTTAAAATTTAAAAATTTAAATTTTAAATTTTTAAAATTTAAATTTTAAAATTTAAAAATTTAAATTTTAAAATTTAAAAATTTAAATACTAAATTTTAAAAATTTAAATATTAAAACTTTAAATTTTAAAATTTAAAAATTCAAATACAAAATTTTAAAAATTTAATTATTAAAACTTTAAATTTTAAAATTTAAAAATTTAAAAATTTAAATACTAAATTTTAAAATTTAAAAATTTAAATTTTAAAATTTAAAAATTTAAATTTCAAAATTTAAAAATTTAAATACTAAATTTTAAAAATTTAATTATTAAAACTCTAAATTTTAGATTTTAAAAATTTAAATTTTAAAATTTAAAAATTAAATACTAAATTTTAAAAATTTAATTACTAAACCTTTAAATTTTAAAATTTAAAAATTTAAATACTAAATTTTAAAATTTAAAACTTTAAATTTAAAAATTTATAAATTTAAATACCAAATTTTGAAAATTTAATTATTAAAATTTTAAATTTAAAAATTTAAAAATTTAAATACTAAATTTTAAAAATTTAATTACTAAACCTTTAAATTTTAAAAGTTAAAAATTTAAATACTAAATTTTAAAATTTAAAAATTTAAATTTCAAAATTTAAAAATTTAAATACTAAATTTTAAAAATTTAATTACTAAACCTTTAAATTTTAAAATTTAAAAATTTAAATACTAAATTATAAAATTTAAAACTTTAAATTTAAAAATTTAAAAATTTAAATACCAAATTTTAAAAATTTAATTATTAAAATTTTAAATTTAAAAATTTAAATATTTAAATACTAAAATTTAAAAATTTAATTATTAAAACTCTAAATTTTAGAATTTAAAAATTTAAATTTTAAAATTTAAAAATTAAATACTAAATTTTAAAAATTTAATTACTAAACCTTTAAATTTTAAAATTTAAAAATTTAAATACTAAATTATAAAATTTAAAACTTTAAATTTAAAAATTTAAAAATTTAAATACCAAATTTTAAAAATTTAATTATTAAAATTTTAAATTTAAAAATTTAAATATTTAAATACTAAATTTTAAAAATTTAGTTATTAAAACTTTAAATTTTAAAATATAAAAATTTAAATCCTAAATTTTAAAAATTTAATTATTAAAATTTTAAATTTAAAAATTTAAAAATTTAAATACTAAATTTTAAAAGTTTAATTTTTAAAATTTTAAATTTAAAAATTTATAAATTTAAATATTAAATTTTAAAAATTTAATTATTAAAACTTTAAATTTTAAAATATAAAAATTTAAATCCTAAATTTTAAAAATTTAATTATTAAAATTTTAAATTTAAAAATTTAAAAATTTAAATACTAAATTTTAAAAATTTAATTATTAAAACTTTAAATTTTAAAATTTAAAAATTCAAATACTAAATTTTAAAGATTTAATTATTAAAACTTTAAATTTTAAAATTTAAATACTAAATTTTAAAAATTTAATTATTAAAACTTTAAATTTTAAAATTTAAAAATTTAAATACTAAATTTTAAAAATTTAATTATTAAAACTTTAAATTATAAAATTTTAAATTTTAAATACTAAATTTTAAAAATTTAATTATTAAAACTTTAAATTTTAAAATTTAAAAATTTAAATTTTAAAATTTAAAAGTTTAAATTTTAAAATTTAAAAATTTATATTTTATAATTTAAAAATTTAAATACTAAATTTTAAAAGTTTAAATATTAAAACTTTAATTTTAAAAGTTTAAATTTTAAATACTAAATTTTAAAAATTTAATTACTAAACCTTTAAATTTTAAAAGTTAAAAATTTAAATTTTAAAATTTAAAAATTTAAATTTAAAAATTTAAAAATTTAAATACTAAATTTTAAAAATTTAATTATTAAAACTCTAAATTTTAGATTTTAAAAATTTAAATTTTAAAATTTAAAAATTAAATACTAAATTTTAAAAATTTAATTACTAAACATTTAAATTTTAAAATTTAAAAATTTAAAAATTTAAATACTAAATTTTAAAAATTTAATTATTAAAACTTTAAATTTTAAAATTTAAAAATTTAAATTTTAAAATTTAAAAATTTAAATACTTAATTTTAAAAATTTAAATATTAAAACTTTAAATTTTAAAATTTAAAAATTTAAATACTAAATTTTAAAAATTTAAATATTAAAACTTTAAATTTTAAAATTTAAAAATTCAAATAATAAATTTTAAAAATTTAATTATTAAAACTTTAAATTTTAAAATTTAAAAATTTAAATACTAAATTTTAAAAATTTAATTATTAAAACTTTAAATTATAAAAGTTTAAATTTTAAATACTAAATTTTAAAAATTTAATTACTAAACCTTTAAATTTTAAAAGTTAAAAATTTAAATACTAAATTTTAAAATTTAAAAATTTAAATTTTAAAATTTAAAAATTTAAATTTCAAAATTTTAAAAATTTAAATACTAAATTTTAAAAATTTAATTATTAAAACACTAAATTTTAGATTTTAAAAATTTAAATTTTAAAATTTAAAAATTAAATACTAAATTTTAAAAATTTAATTACTAAACCTTTAAATTTTAAAATTTAAAAATTTAAATACTAAATTTTAAAATTTAAAACTTTAAATTTAAAAATTTATAAATTTAAATACCAAATTTTGAAAATTTAATTATTAAAATTTTAAATTTAAAAATTTAAAAATTTAAATACTAAATTTTAAAAATTTAATTATTAAAATTTTAAATTTAAAAATTTATAAATTTAAATATTAAATTTTAAAAATTTAATTATTAAAACTTTAAATTTTAAAATATAAAAATTTAAATCCTAAATTTTAAAAATTTATTTATTAAAATTTTAAATTTAAAAATTTAAAAATTTAAATACTAAATTTTAAAAATTTAATTATTAAAACTTTAAATTTTAAAATTTAAAAATTCAAATACTAAATTTTAAAGATTTAATTATTAAAACTTTAAATTTTAAAATTTAAATACTAAATTTTAAAAATTTAATTATTAAAACTTTAAATTTTAAAATTAAAAATTTAAATTTTAAAATTTAAAAGTTTAAATTTTAAAATTTAAAAATTTATATTTTAAAATTTAAAAATTTAAATACTAAATTTTAAAAGTTTAAATATTAAAACTTTAAATTTTAAAAGTTTAAATTTTAAATACTAAATTTTAAAAATTTAATTACTAAACCTTTAAATTTTAAGAGTTAAAAATTTAAATACTAAATTTTAAAATTTAAAAATTTAAATTTTAAAATTTAAAAATTTAAATTTCAAAATTTAAAAGTTTAAATACTAAATTTTAAAAATTTAATTATTAAAACTCTAAATTTTAGATTTTAAAAATTTAAATTTTAAAATTTAAAAATTAAATACTAAATTTTAAAAATTTAATTACTAAACATTTAAATTTTAAAATTTAAAAATTTAAATACTAAATTTTAAAATTTAAAATTTGAAATTTAAAAATTTATAAATTTAAATACCAAATTTTGAAAATTTAATTATTAAAATTTTAAATTTAAAAATTTAAAAATTTAAATACTAAATTTTAAAAATTTAATTATTAAAATTTTAAATTTTAAAATTTAAAAATTTAAAAATTTAAATACTAAATTTTAAAAATTTAATTATTAAAACTTTAAATTATAAAATTTTAAATTTTAAATACTAAATTTTAAAAATTTAATTATTAAAACTTTAAATTTTAAAATTTAAAAATTTAAATTTTAAAATTTAAAAATTTAAATACTAAATTTTAAAAATTTAAATATTAAAACTTCAAATTTTAAAATTTAAATACTAAATTTTAAAAATTTAAATATTAAAACTTTAAATTATAAAATTTTAAATTTTAAATACTAAATTTTAAAAATTTAATTATTAAAACTTTAAATTTTGAAATTTAAAAATTTAAATTTTAAAATTTAAAAGTTTAAATTTTAAAATTTAAAAATTTATATTTTATAATTTAAAAATTTAAATACTAAATTTTAAAAGTTTAAATATTAAAACTTTAAATTTTAAAAGTTTAAATTTTAAATACTAAATTTTAAAAATTTAATTACTAAACCTTTAAATTTTAAAAGTTAAAAATTTAAATTTTAAAATTTAAAAATTTAAATTTAAAAATTTAAAAATTTAAATACTAAATTTTAAAAATTTAATTATTAAAACTCTAAATTTTAGATTTTAAAAATTTAAATTTTAAAATTTAAAAATTAAATACTAAATTTTAAAAATTTAATTACTAAACATTTAAATTTTAAAATTTAAAAATTTAAATACTAAATTTTAAAATTTAAAATTTTAAATTTAAAAATTTATAAATTTAAATACCAAATTTTGAAAATTTAATTATTAAAATTTTAAATTTAAAAATTTAAAAATTTAAATACTTAATTTTAAAAATTTAATTATTAAAACTTTAAATTTTAAAATTTTAAAATTTAAAAATTTAAATACTAAATTTTAAAAATTTAATTATTAAAACTTTAAATTATAAAATTTTAAATTTTAAATACTAAATTTTAAAAATTTAATTATTAAAACTTTAAATTTTAAAATTTAAAAATTTAAATTTTAAAATTTAAAAATTTAAATACTAAATTTTAAAAATTTAAATATTAAAACTTTAAATTTTAAAATTTAAAAATTTAAAAATTTAAATACTAAATTTTAAAAATTTAATTATTAAAACTTTAAATTATAAAATTTTAAATTTTAAATACTAAATTTTAAAAATTTAATTATTAAAACTTTAAATTTTAAAATTTAAAAATTTAAATTTTAAAATTTAAAAATTTAAATACTAAATTTTAAAATTTAAAACTTTAAATTTAAAAATTTAAATACTAAATTTTAAAAATTTAATTACTAAAATTTTAAATTTAAAAATTTATAAATTTAAATATTAAATTTTAAAAATTTATTTATTAAAACTTTAAATTTTAAAATATAAAAATTTAAATCCTAAATTTTAAAAATTTAATTATTAAAATTTTAAATTTAAAAATTTAAAAATTTAAATACTAAATTTTAAAAATTTAATAATTAAAACTTTAAATTTTAAAATTTAAAAATTCAAATACTAAATTTTAAAGATTTAATTATTAAAACTTTAAATTTTAAAATTTAAATACTAAATTTTAAAAATTTAATAATTAAAACTTTAAATTTTAAAATTTAAAAATTTAAATTTTAAAATTTAAAAGTTTAAATTTTAAAATTTAAAAATTTATATTTTATAATTTAAAAATTTAAATACTAAATTTTAAAAGTTTAAATATTAAAACTTTAAATTTTAAAAGTTTAAATTTTAAATACTAAATTTTAAAAATTTAATTACTAAACCTTTAAATTTTAAAAGTTAAAAATTTAAATTTTAAAATTTAAAAATTTAAATTTAAAAATTTAAAAATTTAAATACTAAATTTTAAAAATTTAATTATTAAAACTTTAAATTTTAAAATTTAAAAATTTAAAAATTTAAATACTAAATTTTAAAAATTTAATTACTAAACCTTTAAATTTTAAAAGTTAAAAATTTAAATACTAAATTTTAAAATTTAAAAATTTAAATTTTAAAGTTTAAAAATTTAAATTTCAAAATTTTAAAAATTTAAATACTAAATTTTAAAAATTTAATTATTA
The DNA here is from genome assembly GCF_024364675.1 of Aethina tumida. Taxonomy (NCBI): domain Eukaryota; kingdom Metazoa; phylum Arthropoda; class Insecta; order Coleoptera; family Nitidulidae; genus Aethina; species Aethina tumida. The sequence goes on along the minus strand of NC_065435.1, from coordinate 24,357,156 downwards.
AAACCCTAAATTATAGATTTTAAAAATTTAAATTTTAAAATTTAAAAATTAAATACTAAATTTTAAAAATTTAATTACTAAACCTTTAAATTTTAAAATTTAAAAATTTAAATACTAAATTATAAAATTTAAAACTTTAAATTTAAAAATTTAAAAATTTAAATACCAAATTTTAAAAATTTAATTATTAAAATTTTAAATTTAAAAATTTAAATATTTAAATACTAAATTTTAAAAATTTAATTATTAAAACTTTAAATTTTAAAATTTAAAAATTTAAAAATTTAAATACTAAATTTTAAAAATTTAATTATTAAAACTTTAAATTATAAAATTTTAAATTTTAAATACTAAATTTTAAAAATTTAATTATTAAAACTTTAAATTTTAAAATTTAAAAATTTAAATTTTAAAATTTAAAAATTTAAATACTAAATTTTAAAATTTAAAACTTTAAATTTAAAAATTTAAATACTAAATTTTAAAAATTTAATTATTAAAATTTTAAATTTAAAAATTTATAAATTTAAATATTAAATTTTAAAAATTTATTTATTAAAACTTTAAATTTTAAAATATAAAAATTTAAATCCTAAATTTTAAAAATTTAATTATTAAAATTTTAAATTTAAAAATTTAAAAATTTAAATACTAAATTTTAAAAATTTAATAATTAAAACTTTAAATTTTAAAATTTAAAAATTCAAATACTAAATTTTAAAGATTTAATTATTAAAACTTTAAATTTTAAAATTTAAATACTAAATTTTAAAAATTTAATTATTAAAACTTTAAATTTTAAAATTTAAAAATTTAAATACTAAATTTTAAAAATTTAATTATTAAAACTTTAAATTATAAAATTTTAAATTTTAAATACTAAATTTTAAAAATTTAATTATTAAAACTTTAAATTTTAAAATTTAAAAATTTAAATTTTAAAATTTAAAAATTTAAATTTTAAAATTTAAAAATTTAAATACTAAATTTTAAAATTTTAAACTTTAAATTTAAAAATTTAAATACTAAATTTTAAAAATTTAATTACTAAAATTTTAAATTTAAAAATTTATAAATTTAAATATTAAATTTTAAAAATTTATTTATTAAAACTTTAAATTTTAAAATATAAAAATTTAAATCCTAAATTTTAAAAATTTAATTATTAAAATTTTAAATTTAAAAATTTAAAAATTTAAATACTAAATTTTAAAAATTTAATAATTAAAACTTTAAATTTTAAAATTTAAAAATTCAAATACTAAATTTTAAAGATTTAATTATTAAAACTTTAAATTTTAAAATTTAAATACTAAATTTTAAAAATTTAATAATTAAAACTTTAAATTTTAAAATTTAAAAATTTAAATTTTAAAATTTAAAAGTTTAAATTTTAAAATTTAAAAATTTATATTTTATAATTTAAAAATTTAAATACTAAATTTTAAAAGTTTAAATATTAAAACTTTAAATTTTAAAAGTTTAAATTTTAAATACTAAATTTTAAAAATTTAATTACTAAACCTTTAAATTTTAAAAGTTAAAAATTTAAATTTTAAAATTTAAAAATTTAAATTTAAAAATTTAAAAATTTAAATACTAAATTTTAAAAATTTAATTATTAAAACTTTAAATTTTAAAATTTAAAAATTTAAAAATTTAAATACTAAATTTTAAAAATTTAATTACTAAACCTTTAAATTTTAAAAGTTAAAAATTTAAATACTAAATTTTAAAATTTAAAAATTTAAATTTTAAAGTTTAAAAATTTAAATTTCAAAATTTTAAAAATTTAAATACTAAATTTTAAAAATTTAATTATTAAAACCCTAAATTTTAGATTTTATAAATTTAAATTTTAAAATTTAAAAATTAAATACTAAATTTTAAAAATTTAATTACTAAACCTTTAAATTTTAAAATTTAAAAATTTAAATACTAAATTATAAAATTTAAAACTTTAAATTTAAAAATTTAAAAATTTAAATACCAAATTTTAAAAATTTAATTATTAAAATTTTAAATTTAAAAATTTAAATATTTAAATACTAAATTTTAAAAATTTAATTATTAAAACTTTAAATTTTAAAATTTAAAAATTTAAAAATTTAAATACTAAATTTTAAAAATTTAATTATTAAAACTTTAAATTATAAAATTTTAAATTTTAAATACTAAATTTTAAAAATTTAATTATTAAAACTTTTAATTTTAAAATTTAAAAATTTAAATTTTAAAATTTAAAAATTTAAATACTAAATTTTAAAATTTAAAACTTTAAATTTAAAAATTTAAATACTAAATTTTAAAAATTTAATTATTAAAATTTTAAATTTAAAAATTTATAAATTTAAATATTAAATTTTAAAAATTTATTTATTAAAACTTTAAATTTTAAAATATAAAAATTTAAATCCTAAATTTTAAAAATTTAATTATTAAAATTTTAAATTTAAAAATTTAAAAATTTAAATACTAAATTTTAAAAATTTAATAATTAAAACTTTAAATTTTAAAATTTAAAAATTCAAATACTAAATTTTAAAGATTTAATTATTAAAACTTTAAATTTTAAAATTTAAATACTAAATTTTAAAAATTTAATTATTAAAACTTTAAATTTTAAAATTTAAAAATTTAAATACTAAATTTTAAAAATTTAAATACTAAATTTTAAAAATTTAATTATTAAAACTTTAAATTATAAAATTTTAAATTTTAAATACTAAATTTTAAAAATTTAATTATTAAAACTTTAAATTTTAAAATTTAAAAATTTAAATTTTAAAATTTAAAAATTTAAATACTAAATTTTAAAAATTTAATTATTAAAACTCTAAATTTTAGATTTTAAAAATTTAAATTTTAAAATTTAAAAATTAAATACTAAATTTTAAAAATTTATTTACTAAACATTTAAATTTTAAAATTTAAAAATTTAAATACTAAATTTTAGAATTTAAAACTTTAAATTTAAAAATTTATAAATTTAAATACCAAATATTGAAAATTTAATTATTAAAATTTTAAATTTAAAAATATAAAAATTTAAATACTAAATTTTAAAATTTAAAAATTTAAATTTCAGAATTTAAAAATTTAAATACCAAATTTTAAAAATTTAATTATTAAAACTCTAAATTTTAGAATATAAAAATTTAAATTTTAAAATTTAAAAATTAAGTACTAAATTTTATAAATTTAATTACCAAACCTTTAAATTTTAAAATTTAAAAATTTAAATACTAAATTTAAAAATTTAAAACTTTAAATTTAAAAATTTAAAAATTTTAATACTAAATTTTAAAAATTTAATTATTACAACTTTAAATTTTAAAATTTAAAAATTTAAAAATTTAAATACTAAATTTTAAAAATTTAATTATTAAAACTTTAAATTATAAAATTTTAAATTTTAAATACTAAATTTTAAAAATTTAATTATTAAAACTTTAAATTTTAAAATTTAAAAATTTAAATTTTAAAATTTAAAAATTTAAATACTAAATTTTAAAATTTAAAACTTTAAATTTAAAAATTTAAAAATTTAAATACTAAATTTTAAAAATTTAATTATTAAAATTTTAAATTTAAAAATTTATAAATTTAAATATTAAATTTTAAAAATTTATTTATTAAAACTTTAAATTTTAAAATATAAAAATTTAAATCCTAAATTTTAAAAATTTAATTATTAAAATTTTAAATTTAAAAATTTAAAAATTTAAATACTAAATTTTAAAAATTTAATAATTAAAACTTTAAATTTTAAAATTTAAAAATTCAAATACTAAATTTTAAAAATTTAATTATTAAAACTTTAAATTTTAAAATTTAAAAATTTAAATACTAAATTTTAAAAATTTAATTATTAAAACTTTAAATTATAAAATTTTAAATTTTAAATACTAAATTTTAAAAATTTAATTATTAAAACTTTAAATTTTAAAATTTAAAAATTTAAATTTTAAAATTTAAAAATTTAAATACTAAATTTTAAAAGTTTAAATATTAAAACTTTAAATTTTAAAATTTAAAAATTCAAATACTAAATTTTAAAAATTTAATTATTAAAACTCTAAATTTTAGATTTTAAAAATTTAAATTTTAAAATTTAAAAATTAAATACTAAATTTTAAAAATTTATTTACTAAACATTTAAATTTTAAAATTTAAAAATATAAATACTAAATTTTAAAATTTAAAACTTTAAATTTAAAAATTTATAAATTTAAATACCAAATTTTGAAAATTTAATTATTAAAATTTTAAATTTAAAAATTTAAAAATTTAAATACTAAATTTTAAAATTTAAAAATTTAAATTTCAGAATTTAAAAATTTAAATACAAAATTTTAAAAATTTAATTATTAAAATTTTAAATTTAAAAATTTATAAATTTAAATATTAAATTTTAAAAATTTAATTATTAAAACTTTAAATTTTAAAATATAAAAATTTAAATCCTAAATTTTAAAAATTTATTTATTAAAATTTTAAATTTAAAAATTTAAAAATTTAAATACTAAATTTTAAAAATTTAATTATTAAAACTTTAAATTTTAAAATTTAAAAATTCAAATACTAAATTTTAAAGATTTAATTATTAAAACTTTAAATTTTAAAATTTAAATACTAAATTTTAAAAATTTAATTATTAAAACTTTAAATTTTAAAATTTAAAAATTTAAATTTTAAAATTTAAAAGTTTAAATTTTAAAATTTAAAAATTTATATTTTAAAATTTAAAAATTTAAATACTAAATTTTAAAAGTTTAAATATTAAAACTTTAAATTTTAAAAGTTTAAATTTTAAATACTAAATTTTAAAAATTTAATTACTAAACCTTTAAATTTTAAGAGTTAAAAATTTAAATACTAAATTTTAAAATTTAAAAATTTAAATTTTAAAATTTAAAAATTTAAATTTCAAAATTTAAAAGTTTAAATACTAAATTTTAAAAATTTAATTATTAAAACTCTAAATTTTAGATTTTAAAAATTTAAATTTTAAAATTTAAAAATTAAATACTAAATTTTAAAAATTTAATTACTAAACATTTAAATTTTAAAATTTAAAAATTTAAATACTAAATTTTAAAATTTAAAATTTGAAATTTAAAAATTTATAAATTTAAATACCAAATTTTGAAAATTTAATTATTAAAATTTTAAATTTAAAAATTTAAAAATTTAAATACTAAATTTTAAAAATTTAATTATTAAAACTTTAAATTTTAAAATTTAAAAATTTAAAAATTTAAATACTAAATTTTAAAAATTTAATTATTAAAACTTTAAATTATAAAATTTTAAATTTTAAATACTAAATTTTAAAAATTTAATTATTAAAACTTTAAATTTTAAAATTTAAAAATTTAAATTTTAAAATTTAAAAATTTAAATACTAAATTTTAAAAATTTAAATATTAAAACTTCAAATTTTAAAATTTAAATACTAAATTTTAAAAATTTAAATATTAAAACTTTAAATTATAAAATTTTAAATTTTAAATACTAAATTTTAAAAATTTAATTATTAAAACTTTAAATTTTAAAATTTAAAAATTTAAATTTTAAAATTTAAAAGTTTAAATTTTAAAATTTAAAAATTTATATTTTATAATTTAAAAATTTAAATACTAAATTTTAAAAGTTTAAATATTAAAACTTTAAATTTTAAAAGTTTAAATTTTAAATACTAAATTTTAAAAATTTAATTACTAAACCTTTAAATTTTAAAAGTTAAAAATTTAAATTTTAAAATTTAAAAATTTAAATTTAAAAATTTAAAAATTTAAATACTAAATTTTAAAAATTTAATTATTAAAACTCTAAATTTTAGATTTTAAAAATTTAAATTTTAAAATTTAAAAATTAAATACTAAATTTTAAAAATTTAATTACTAAACATTTAAATTTTAAAATTTAAAAATTTAAATACTAAATTTTAAAATTTAAAATTTTAAATTTAAAAATTTATAAATTTAAATACCAAATTTTGAAAATTTAATTATTAAAATTTTAAATTTAAAAATTTAAAAATTTAAATACTTAATTTTAAAAATTTAATTATTAAAACTTTAAATTTTAAAATTTAAAAATTTAAAAATTTAAATACTAAATTTTAAAAATTTAAATATTAAAACTTTAAATTATAAAATTTTAAATTTTAAATACTAAATTTTAAAAATTTAATTATTAAAACTTTAAATTTTAAAATTTAAAAATTTAAATTTTAAAATTTAAAAGTTTAAATTTTAAAATTTAAAAATTTATATTTTATAATTTAAAAATTTAAATACTAAATTTTAAAAGTTTAAATATTAAAACTTTAAATTTTAAAAGTTTAAATTTTAAATACTAAATTTTAAAAATTTAATTACTAAACCTTTAAATTTTAAAAGTTAAAAATTTAAATTTTAAAATTTAAAAATTTAAATTTAAAAATTTAAAAATTTAAATACTAAATTTTAAAAATTTAATTATTAAAACTCTAAATTTTAGATTTTAAAAATTTAAATTTTAAAATTTAAAAATTAAATACTAAATTTTAAAAATTTAATTACTAAACATTTAAATTTTAAAATTTAAAAATTTAAATACTAAATTTTAAAATTTAAAATTTTAAATTTAAAAATTTATAAATTTAAATACCAAATTTTGAAAATTTAATTATTAAAATTTTAAATTTAAAAATTTAAAAATTTAAATACTTAATTTTAAAAATTTAATTATTAAAACTTTAAATTTTAAAATTTAAAAATTTAAAAATTTAAATACTAAATTTTAAAAATTTAATTATTAAAACTTTAAATTATAAAATTTTAAATTTTAAATACTAAATTTTAAAAATTTAATTATTAAAACTTTAAATTTTAAAATTTAAAAATTTAAATTTTAAAATTTAAAAATTTAAATACTAAATTTTAAAAATTTAAATATTAAAACTTTAAATTTTAAAATTTAAAAATTTAAAAATTTAAATACTAAATTTTAAAAATTTATTTATTAAAACTTTAAATTATAAAATTTTAAATTTTAAATACTAAATTTTAAAAATTTAATTATTAAAACTTTAAATTTTAAAATTTAAAAATTTAAATTTTAAAATTTAAAAATTTAAATACTAAATTTTAAAATTTAAAACTTTAAATTTAAAAATTTAAATACTAAATTTTAAAAATTTAATTACTAAAATTTTAAATTTAAAAATTTATAAATTTAAATATTAAATTTTAAAAATTTATTTATTAAAACTTTAAATTTTAAAATATAAAAATTTAAATCCTAAATTTTAAAAATTTAATTATTAAAATTTTAAATTTAAAAATTTAAAAATTTAAATACTAAATTTTAAAAATTTAATAATTAAAACTTTAAATTTTAAAATTTAAAAATTCAAATACTAAATTTTAAAGATTTAATTATTAAAACTTTAAATTTTAAAATTTAAATACTAAATTTTAAAAATTTAATAATTAAAACTTTAAATTTTAAAATTTAAAAATTTAAATTTTAAAATTTAAAAGTTTAAATTTTAAAATTTAAAAATTTATATTTTATAATTTAAAAATTTAAATACTAAATTTTAAAAGTTTAAATATTAAAACTTTAAATTTTAAAAGTTTAAATTTTAAATACTAAATTTTAAAAATTTAATTACTAAACCTTTAAATTTTAAAAGTTAAAAATTTAAATTTTAAAATTTAAAAATTTAAATTTAAAAATTTAAAAATTTAAATACTAAATTTTAAAAATTTAATTATTAAAACTTTAAATTTTAAAATTTAAAAATTTAAAAATTTAAATACTAAATTTTAAAAATTTAATTATTAAAACTTTAAATTATAAAAGTTTAAATTTTAAATACTAAATTTTAAAAATTTAATTACTAAACCTTTAAATTTTAAAAGTTAAAAATTTAAATACTAAATTTTAAAATTTAAAAATTTAAATTTTAAAGTTTAAAAATTTAAATTTCAAAATTTTAAAAATTTAAATACTAAATTTTAAAAATTTAATTATTAAAACTCTAAATTTTAGATTTTAAAAATTTAAATTTTAAAATTTAAAAATTAAATACTAAATTTTAAAAATTTAATTACTAAACCTTTAAATTTTAAAATTTAAAAATTTAAATACTAAATTATAAAATTTAAAACTTTAAATTTAAAAATTTAAAAATTTAAATACCAAATTTTAAAAATTTAATTATTAAAATTTTAAATTTAAAAATTTAAATATTTAAATACTAAATTTTAAAAATTTAATTATTAAAACTTTAAATTTTAAAATTTAAAAATTTAAAAATTTAAATACTAAATTTTAAAAATTTAATTATTAAAACTTTAAATTATAAAATTTTAAATTTTAAATACTAAATTTTAAAAATTTAATTATTAAAACTTTAAATTTTAAAATTTAAAAATTTAAATTTTAAAATTTAAAAATTTAAATACTAAATTTTAAAATTTAAAACTTTAAATTTAAAAATTTAAATACTAAATTTTAAAAATTTAATTATTAAAATTTTAAATTTAAAAATTTATAAATTTAAATATTAAATTTTAAAAATTTATTTATTAAAACTTTAAATTTTAAAATATAAAAATTTAAATCCTAAATTTTAAAAATTTAATTATTAAAATTTTAAATTTAAAAATTTAAAAATTTAAATACTAAATTTTAAAAATTTAATAATTAAAACTTTAAATTTTAAAATTTAAAAATTCAAATACTAAATTTTAAAGATTTAATTATTAAAACTTTAAATTTTAAAATTTAAATACTAAATTTTAAAAATTTAATTATTAAAACTTTAAATTTTAAAATTTAAAAATTTAAATACTAAATTTTAAAAATTTAATTATTAAAACTTTAAATTATAAAATTTTAAATTTTAAATACTAAATTTTAAAAATTTAATTATTAAAACTTTAAATTTTAAAATTTAAAAATTTAAATTTTAAAATTTAAAAATTTAAATTTTAAAATTTAAAAATTTAAATTTTAAAATTTAAAAATTTAAATACTAAATTTTAAAAATTTAATTATTAAAACTCTAAATTTTAGATTTTAAAAATTTAAATTTTAAAATTTAAAAATTAAATACTAAATTTTAAAAATTTATTTACTAAACATTTAAATTTTAAAATTTAAAAATTTAAATACTAAATTTTAGAATTTAAAACTTTAAATTTAAAAATTTATAAATTTAAATACCAAATATTGAAAATTTAATTATTAAAATTTTACATTTAAAAATATAAAAATTTAAATACTAAATTTTAAAATTTAAAAATTTAAATTTCAGAATTTAAAAATTTAAATACCAAATTTTAAAAATTTAATTATTAAAACTCTAAATTTTAGAATATAAAAATTTAAATTTTAAAATTTAAAAATTAAGTACTAAATTTTATAAATTTAATTACCAAACCTTTAAATTTTAAAATTTAAAAATTTAAATACTAAATTTAAAAATTTAAAACTTTAAATTTAAAAATTTAAAAATTTTAATACTAAATTTTAAAAATTTAATTATTACAACTTTAAATTTTATAATTTAAAAATTTAAAAATTTAAATACTAAATTTTAAAAATTTAATTATTAAAACTTTAAATTATAAAATTTTAAATTTTAAATACTAAATTTTAAAAATTTAATTATTAAAACTTTAAATTTTAAAATTTAAAAATTTAAATTTTAAAATTTAAAAATTTAAATACTAAATTTTAAAATTTAAAACTTTAAATTTAAAAATTTAAAAATTTAAATACTAAATTTTAAAAATTTAATTATTAAAATTTTAAATTTAAAAATTTATAAATTTAAATATTAAATTTTAAAAATTTATTTATTAAAACTTTAAATTTTAAAATATAAAAATTTAAATCCTAAATTTTAAAAATTTAATTATTAAAATTTTAAATTTAAAAATTTAAAAATTTAAATACTAAATTTTAAAAATTTAATAATTAAAACATTAAATTTTAAAATTTAAAAATTCAAATACTAAATTTTAAAAATTTAATTATTAAAACTTTAAATTTTAAAATTTAAAAATTTAAATACTAAATTTTAAAAATTTAATTATTAAAACTTTAAATTATAAAATTTTAAATTTTAAATACCAAATTTTGAAAATTTAAAAATTTAAATACTAAATTTTAAAATTTAAAACTTTAAATTTAAAAATTTATAAATTTAAATACCAAATTTTGAAAATTTAATTATTAAAATTTTAAATTTAAAAATTTAAAAATTTAAATACTAAATTTTAAAATTTAAAAATTTAAATTTCAGAATTTAAAAATTTAAATACAAAATTTTAAAAATTTAATTATTAAAATTTTAAATTTAAAAATTTATAAATTTAAATATTAAATTTTAAAAATTTATTTATTAAAACTTTAAATTTTAAAATATAAAAATTTAAATCCTAAATTTTAAAAATTTAATTATTAAAATTTTAAATTTAAAAATTTAAAAATTTAAATACTAAATTTTAAAAATTTAATAATTAAAACTTTAAATTTTAAAATTTAAAAATTCAAATACTAAATTTTAAAGATTTAATTATTAAAACTTTAAATTTTAAAATTTAAATACTAAATTTTAAAAATTTAATTATTAAAACTTTAAATTTTAAAATTTAAAAATTTAAATTTTAAAATTTAAAAATTTAAATTTTAAAATTTAAAAATTTAAATACTAAATTTTAAAAGTTTAAATATTAAAACTTTAAATTTTAAAATTTAAAAATTCAAATACTAAATTTTAAAGATTTAATTATTAAAACTTTAAATTTTAAAATTTAAATACTAAATTTTAAAAATTTAATTATTACACTTTAAATTTTAAAATTTAAAAATTTAAATTTTAAAATTTAAAAATTTAAAAATTTAAATATTAAATTTTAAAAATTTAATTATTAAAACTTTAAATTATAAAATTTTAAATTTTAAATACTAAATTTTAAAAATTTAATTACTAAACCTTTAAATATTAAAAGTTAAAAATTTAAATATTAAATTTTAAAATTTAAAAATTTAAATACTAAATTTTAAAATTTAAAATTTTAAATTTAAAAGTTTAAATACTAAATTTTAAAAATTTAATTATTAAAATTTTAAATTTTAAAATTTAAAAATTTAAATACTAAATTTTAAAAATTTAATTATTAAAACTTTAAATTTTAAAATTTAAAAATTTAAAAATTCAAATACTAAATTTTAAAAATTTAATTTTTAAAACTTTAAATTATAAAATTTTAAATTTTAAATACTAAATTTTAAAAATTTAATTATTAAAACTTTAAATTTTAAAATTTAAAAATTTAAATTTTAAAATTTAAAAATTTAAATTTTAATATTTAAAAATTTAAATTTTAAAATTTAAAAATTTAAATTTTAAAATTTAAAAATTTAAATACTAAATTTTAAAAATTTAAATATTAAAACTTTAAATTTTAAAATTTAAAAATTCAAATACTAAATTTTAAAAATTTAATAATTAAAACTTTAAATTTTAAAATTTAAAAATTTAAAAATTTAAATACTAAATTTTAAAAATTTAATTATTAAAACTTTAAATTTTAAAATTTAAAAATTTAAAAATTTAAAAACTAAATTTTAAAAATTTAATTATTAAAACTTTAAATTATTAAATTTTAAATTTTAAATACTAAATTTTAAAAATTTAATTATTAAAACTTTAAATTTTAAAATTTAAAAATTTAAATTTTAAAATTTAAAAATTTAAATACTAAATTTTAAAAATTTAAATATTAAAACTTTAAATTTTAAAATTTAAAAATTTAAATACTAAATTTTAAAAATTTAAATATTAAAACTTTAAATTTTAAAATTTAAAAATTCAAATAATAAATTTTAAAAATTTAATTATTAAAACTTTAAATTTTAAAATTTAAAAATTTAAATACTAAATTTTAAAAATTTAATTACTAAACCTTTAAATTTTAAAAGTTAAAAATTTAAATACTAAATTATAAAATTTAAAACTTTAAATTTAAAAATTTAAAAATTTAAATACCAAATTTTAAAAATTTAATTATTAAAATTTTAAATTTAAAAATTTAAATATTTAAATACTAAATTTTAAAAATTTAATTATTAAAACTTTAAATTTTAAAATTTAAAAATTTAAAAATTTAAATACTAAATTTTAAAAATTTAATTATTAAAACTTTAAATTATAAAATTTTAAATTTTAAATACTAAATTTTAAAAATTTAATTATTAAAACTTTAAATTATTAAATTTTAAATTTTAAATACTAAATTTTAAAAATTTAATTATTAAAACTTTAAATTTTAAAATTTAAAAATTTAAATTTTAAAATTTAAAAATTTAAATACTAAATTTTAAAAATTTAAATATTAAAACTTTAAATTTTAAAATTTAAAAATTAAATACTAAATTTTAAAAATTTAATTACTAAACCTTTAAATTTTAAAATTTAAAAATTTAAATACTAAATTATAAAATTTAAAACTTTAAATTTAAAAATTTAAAAATTTAAATACCAAATTTTGAAAATTTAATTATTAAAATTTTAAATTTAAAAAATTAAAAATTTAAATACTAAATTTTAAAAATTTAATTACTAAACCTTTAAATTTTAAAAGTTAAAAATTTAAATACTAAATTTTAAAGTTTAAAAATTTAAATTTTAAAATTTAAAAATTAAATACTAAATTTTAAAAATTTAATTACTAAACCTTTAAATTTTAAAATTTAAAAATTTAAATACTAAATTATAAAATTTAAAACTTTAAATTTAAAAATTTAAAAATTTAAATACCAAATTTTAAAAATTTAATTATTAAAATTTTAAATTTAAAAATTTAAATATTTAAATACTAAATTTTAAAAATTTAATTATTAAAACTTTAAATTTTAAAATTTAAAAATTTAAAAATTTAAATACTAAATTTTAAAAATTTAATTATTAAAACTTTAAATTATAAAATTTTAAATTTTAAATACTAAATTTTAAAAATTTAATTATTAAAACTTTAAATTTTAAAATTTAAAAATTTAAATTTTAAAATTTAAATATTTAAATACTAAATTTTAAAATTTAAAACTTTAAATTTAAAAATTTAAAAATTTAAATACTAAATTTTAAAAATTTAATTATTAAAATTTTAAATTTAAAAATTTATAAATTTAAATATTAAATTTTAAAAATTTATTTATTAAAACTTTAAATTTTAAAATATAAAAATTTAAATCCTAAATTTTAAAAATTTAATTATTAAAATTTTAAATTAAAAAATTTAAAAATTTAAATACTAAATTTTAAAAATTTAAATATTAAAACTTTAAATTTTAAAATTTAAAAATTCAAATAATAAATTTTAAAAATTTAATTATTAAAACTTTAAATTTTAAAATTTAAAAATTTAAATACTAAATTTTAAAAATTTAATTATTAAAACTTTAAATTATAAAAGTTTAAATTTTAAATACTAAATTTTAAAAATTTAATTACTAAACCTTTAAATTTTAAAAGTTAAAAATTTAAATACTAAATTTTAAAATTTAAAAATTTAAATTTTAAAATTTAAACATTTAATTTTCAAAATTTAAAAATTTAAATACTAAATTTTAAAAATTTAATTATTAAAACTCTAAATTTTAGATTTTAAAAATTTAAATTTTAAAATTTAAAAATTAAATACTAAATTTTAAAAATGTAATTACTAAACCTTTAAATTTTAAAATTTAAAAATTTAAATACTAAATTTAAAAATTTAAAACTTTAAATTTAAAAATTTATAAATTTAAATACCAAATTTTGAAAATTTAATTATTAAAATTTTAAATTTAAAAAATTAAAAATTTAAATACTAAATTTTAAAAATTTAATTACTAAACCTTTAAATTTTAAAAGTTAAAAATTTAAATACTAAATTTTAAAATTTAAAAATTTAAATTTCAAAATTTAAAAATATAAATACTAAATTTTAAAAATTTAATTATTAAAACTCTAAATTTTAGAATTTAAAAATTTAAATTTTAAAATTTAAAAATTAAATACTAAATTTTAAAAATTTAATTACTAAACCTTTAAATTTTAAAATTTAAAAATTTAAATACTAAATTATAAAATTTAAAACTTTAAATTTAAAAATTTAAAAATTTAAATACCAAATTTTAAAAATTTAATTATTAAAATTTTAAATTTAAAAATTTAAATATTTAAATACTAAATTTTAAAAATTTAATTATTAAAACTTTAAATTTTAAAATTTAAAAATTTAAAAATTTAAATACTAAATTTTAAAAATTTAATTATTAAAACTTTAAATTATAAAATTTTAAATTTTAAATACTAAATTTTAAAAATTTAATTATTAAAACTTTAAATTTTAAAATTTAAAAATTTAAATTTTAAAATTTAAAAATTTAAATACTAAATTTTAAAAATTTAATTATTAAAACTTTAAATTATTAAATTTTAAATTTTAAATACTAAATTTTAAAAATTTAATTATTAAAACTTTAAATTTTAAAATTTAAAAATTTAAATTTTAAAATTTAAAAATTTAAATACTAAATTTTAAAAATTTAAATATTAAAACTTTAAATTTTAAAATTTAAAAATTTAAATACTAAATTTTAAAAATTTAAATATTAAAACTTTAAATTTTAAAATTTAAAAATTCAAATAATAAATTTTAAAAATTTAATTATTAAATCTTTAAATTTTAAAATTTAAAAATTTAAATACTAAATTTTAAAAATTTAATTATTAAAACTTTAAATTATAAAAGTTTAAATTTTAAATACTAAATTTTAAAAATTTAATTACTAAACCTTTAAATTTTAAAAGTTAAAAATTTAAATACTAAATTTTAAAATTTAAAAATTTAAATTTCAAAATTTAAAAATATAAATACTAAATTTTAAAAATTTAATTATTAAAACTTTAAATTTTAAAATTTAAAAATTAAATACTAAATTTTAAAAATTTAATTACTAAACCTTTAAATTTTAAAATTTAAAAATTTAAATACTAAATTATAAAATTTAAAACTTTAAATTTAAAATTTTAAAAATTTAAATACCAAATTTTAAAAATTTAATTATTAAAATTTTAAATTTAAAAATTTAAATATTTAAATACTAAATTTTAAAAATTTAATTATTAAAACTTTAAATTTTAAAATTTAAAAATTTAAAAATTTAAATACTAAATTTTAAAAATTTAATTATTAAAACTTTAAATTATAAAATTTTAAATTTTAAATACTAAATTTTAAAAATTTAATTATTAAAACTTTAAATTTTAAAATTTAAAAATTTAAATTTTAAAATTTAAAAATTTAAATACTAAATTTTAAAAATTTAATTATTAAAACTTTAAATTATTAAATTTTAAATTTTAAATACTAAATTTTAAAAATTTAATTATTAAAACTTTAAATTTTAAAATTTAAAAATTTAAATACTAAATTTTAAAAATTTAAATATTAAAACTTTAAATTTTAAAATTTAAAAATTAAAATACTAAATTTTAAAAATTTAAATATTAAAACTTTAAATTTTAAAATTTAAAAATTCAAATAATAAATTTTAAAAATTTAATTATTAAAACTTTAAATTTTAAAATTTAAAAATTTAAATACTAAATTTTAAAAATTTAATTATTAAAACTTTAAATTATAAAAGTTTAAATTTTAAATACTAAATTTTAAAAATTTAATTACTAAACCTTTAAATTTTAAAAGTTAAAAATTTAAATACTAAATTTTAAAATTTAAAAATTTAAATTTTAAAATTTAAAAATTTAATTTTCAAAATTTAAAAATTTAAATACTAAATTTTAAAAATTTAATTATTAAATTTAAAAATTTAAAAATTTAAATACCAAATTTTGAAAATTTAATTATTAAAATTTTAAATTTAAAAAATTAAAAATTTAAATACTAAATTTTAAAAATTTAATTACTAAACCTTTAAATTTTAAAAGTTAAAAATTTAAATACTAAATTTTAAAGTTTAAAAATTTAAATTTTAAAATTTAAAAATTAAATACTAAATTTTAAAAATTTAATTACTAAACCTTTAAATTTTAAAATTTAAAAATTTAAATACTAAATTATAAAATTTAAAACTTTAAATTTAAAAATTTAAAAATTTAAATACCAAATTTTAAAAATTTAATTATTAAAATTTTAAATTTAAAAATTTAAATATTTAAATACTAAATTTTAAAAATTTAATTATTAAAACTTTAAATTTTAAAATTTAAATACTAAATTTTAAAAATTTAATTATTAAAACTTTAAATTATAAAATTTTAAATTTTAAATACTAAATTTTAAAAATTTAATTATTAAAACTTTAAATTTTAAAATTTAAAAATTTAAATTTTAAAATTTAAATATTTAAATACTAAATTTTAAAATTTAAAACTTTAAATTTAAAAATTTAAAAATTTAAATACTAAATTTTAAAAATTTAATTATTAAAATTTTAAATTTAAAAATTTATAAATTTAAATATTAAATTTTAAAAATTTATTTATTAAAACTTTAAATTTTAAAATATAAAAATTTAAATCCTAAATTTTAAAAATTTAATTATTAAAATTTTAAATTAAAAAATTTAAAAATTTAAATACTAAATTTTAAAAATTTAAATATTAAAACTTTAAATTTTAAAATTTAAAAATTCAAATAATAAATTTTAAAAATTTAATTATTAAAACTTTAAATTTTAAAATTTAAAAATTTAAATACTAAATTTTAAAAATTTAATTATTAAAACTTTAAATTATAAAAGTTTAAATTTTAAATACTAAATTTTAAAAATTTAATTACTAAACCTTTAAATTTTAAAAGTTAAAAATTTAAATACTAAATTTTAAAATTTAAAAATTTAAATTTTAAAATTTAAAAATTTAATTTTCAAAATTTAAAAATTTAAATACTAAATTTTAAAAATTTAATTATTAAAACTCTAAATTTTAGATTTTAAAAATTTAAATTTTAAAATTTAAAAATTAAATACTAAATTTTAAAAATGTAATTACTAAACCTTTAAATTTTAAAATTTAAAAATTTAAATACTAAATTTAAAAATTTAAAACTTTAAATTTAAAAATTTATAAATTTAAATACCAAATTTTGAAAATTTAATTATTAAAATTTTAAATTTAAAAAATTAAAAATTTAAATACTAAATTTTAAAAATTTAATTACTAAACCTTTAAATTTTAAAAGTTAAAAATTTAAATACTAAATTTTAAAATTTAAAAATTTAAATTTCAAAATTTAAAAATATAAATACTAAATTTTAAAAATTTAATTATTAAAACTCTAAATTTTAGAATTTAAAAATTTAAATTTTAAAATTTAAAAATTAAATACTAAATTTTAAAAATTTAATTACTAAACCTTTAAATTTTAAAATTTAAAAATTTAAATACTAAATTATAAAATTTAAAACTTTAAATTTAAAAATTTAAAAATTTAAATACCAAATTTTAAAAATTTAATTATTAAAATTTTAAATTTAAAAATTTAAATATTTAAATACTAAATTTTAAAAATTTAATTATTAAAACTTTAAATTTTAAAATTTAAAAATTTAAAAATTTAAATACTAAATTTTAAAAATTTAATTATTAAAACTTTAAATTATAAAATTTTAAATTTTAAATACTAAATTTTAAAAATTTAATTATTAAAACTTTAAATTTTAAAATTTAAAAATTTAAATTTTAAAATTTAAAAATTTAAATACTAAATTTTAAAAATTTAAATATTAAAACTTTAAATTTTAAAATTTAAAAATTTAAATACTAAATTTTAAAAATTTAAATATTAAAACTTTAAATTTTAAAATTTAAAAATTCAAATAATAAATTTTAAAAATTTAATTATTAAAACTTTAAATTTTAAAATTTAAAAATTTAAATACTAAATTTTAAAAATTTAATTATTAAAACTTTAAATTATAAAAGTTTAAATTTTAAATACTAAATTTTAAAAATTTAATTACTAAACCTTTAAATTTTAAAAGTTAAAAATTTAAATACTAAATTTTAAAATTTAAAAATTTAAATTTCAAAATTTAAAAATATAAATACTAAATTTTAAAAATTTAATTATTAAAACTTTAAATTTTAAAATTTAAAAATTAAATACTAAATTTTAAAAATTTAATTACTAAACCTTTAAATTTTAAAATTTAAAAATTTAAATACTAAATTATAAAATTTAAAACTTTAAATTTAAAAATTTGAAAATTTAAATACCAAATTTTAAAAATTTAATTATTAAAATTTTAAATTTAAAAATTTAAATATTTAAATACTAAATTTTAAAAATTTAATTATTAAAACTTTAAATTTTAAAATTTAAAAATTTAAAAATTTAAATACTAAATTTTAAAAATTTAATTATTAAAACTTTAAATTATAAAATTTTAAATTTTAAATACTAAATTTTAAAAATTTAATTATTAAAACTTTAAATTTTAAAATTTAAAAATTTAAATTTTAAAATTTAAAAATTTAAATACTAAATTTTAAAAATTTAATTATTAAAACTTTAAATTATTAAATTTTAAATTTTAAATACTAAATTTTAAAAATTTAATTATTAAAACTTTAAATTTTAAAATTTAAAAATTTAAATTTTAAAATTTAAAAATTTAAATACTAAATTTTAAAAATTTAAATATTAAAACTTTAAATTTTAAAATTTAAAAATTAAAATACTAAATTTTAAAAATTTAAATATTAAAACTTTAAATTTTAAAATTTAAAAATTCAAATAATAAATTTTAAAAATTTAATTATTAAAACTTTAAATTTTAAAATTTAAAAATTTAAATACTAAATTTTAAAAATTTAATTATTAAAACTTTAAATTATAAAAGTTTAAATTTTAAATACTAAATTTTAAAAATTTAATTACTAAACCTTTAAATTATAAAAGTTAAAAATTTAAATACTAAATTTTAAAATTTAAAAATTTAAATTTTAAAATTTAAAAATTTAATTTTCAAAATTTAAAAATTTAAATACTAAATTTTAAAAATTTAATTATTAAAACTCTAAATTTTAGATTTTAAAAATTTAAATTTTAAAATTTAAAAACTAAATACTAAATTTTAAAAATTTAATTACTAAACCTTTAAATTTTAAAATTTAAAAATTTAAATACTAAATTTAAAAATTTAAAACATTAAATTTAAAAATTTATAAATTTAAATACCAAATTTTGAAAATTTAATTATTAAAATTTTAAATTTAAAAAATTAAAAATTTAAATACTAAATTTTAAAAATTTAATTATTAAATCTCTAAATTTTGGAATTTAAAAATTTAAATTTTAAAATTTAAAAATTAAATACTAAATTTTAAAAATTTAATCACTAAACCTTTAAATTTTAAAATTTAAAAATTTAAATACTAAATTATAAAATTTAAAACTTTAAATTTAAAAATTTAAAAATTTAAATACTAAATTTTAAAAATTTAATAATTAAAACTTTAAATTTTAAAATTTAAAAATTCAAATACTAAATTTTAAAGATTTAATTATTAAAACTTTAAATTTTAAAATTTAAATACTAAATTTTAAAAATTTAATTATTAAAACTTTAAATTTTAAAATTTAAAAATTTAAATTTTAAAATTTAAAAATTTAAA